>NW_012105520.1:1305877-1306555 GCF_000951045.1 Mandrillus leucophaeus | reverse complement strand
ACCTCCGCCTCTCGGGTTGAAGCAGTTCTCCTGCCCCAGCCTCCTGAGTAGCTGGAATTACAGGCGCCTACCACCATGCCTGGCTAATCTTTGTACTTTTAGTAGAGACAAGGTTTCACCATGTTGGCCAGGCTGGTCTCAAACTCCTGACTTCGTGATCCACCTGCCTCAGCCCCCAAAGTGCTGGGATTACAGGTGTGAGCCACAGTGCCCAGCTGGAACTAAATCTTACATGATATTTATGTAAGTAAATATTTTTCGTTTCCACTGGTGACTGGAAAACTCTGTTACCCAAGCCAAGCCATTGTCTAAATTGTCCTGTTTCTTTAGATGGACTGTGGAACTTTGGCTGGAATGGCCTGTTAGCCTTGACTTGGGATCGCTCAGCCACTCAAGTCTATTCAGAAAGGAGAAGAAAATCCTAAAAGTGTGTGCGTGTGTGTGTGTGTGTGTATACACGGAGTCTCGCTCTGTCACCAGGCTGCTCACTGCAACCTCCGCCTCCCAGGTTCAAGCAATTCTCCTGCCTCAGCCTCCCGAGTAGCTGGGACTACAGGCACATGCCACCACGCCTAGCTAATTTTTTGTATTTTTAGTAGAGACAGGGTTTCACCACATTGGCCAGGATGGTGTCAATTTCTTGACCTCGTGATCTGCCTGCCTCAGCCTCCCAAAGTG
>NW_012105520.1:1254906-1301282 GCF_000951045.1 Mandrillus leucophaeus | reverse complement strand
TCTTTTGGGTAAAAATAACAGGTATGTTGATTTCCAGCCCCTTGCACTCATGTGTCTTTGCATCCTGTATGTATATCCACCTGACTCTTCTTTTTTCTTCCCCAAGACTTGTCTATCAGGGCTCTAGAACCCATAGTCTCCCATCTTCTCAGATACCTAAACTTCACATTGTCTCTTCTCTTTTAGAAATCTTTTTTTTTTTTTTTTTTTTTTTTTTTGAGACAGGGTCTTGCTCCGTCACTCAGGCTGGAGTGCAGTGGCACAGTCTTGGCTCACTGCAGTCTTGATCTCCCAGGCGCAAGTGATTCACCCACTTCAGCCTCCCAAGTAGCTGGGACCACAAGTGTGTACCATCACACCTGGCTAATTTTTTAAACATATTTTGTAGAAATGAGGTCTCACTGTGTTGCCCAAGCTGGTCTCAAATTCCTAGGCTCAAGCAGTCCTCCTCCCTCAGCTTCCCAAAGTGCTGGGATTACAGGCGTGAGCCACCATGCGTGGCCTCTTAGAAATCTTGATTTTTTTTTTCCCTCCCTCAGAAACTGTGTTATTCTTCTGCCATTTAATGGGTGCCAAATAAATGGTGGCTACTGAGATGCCTATGATGATGATGTGCACCTGCAGAACTCTTTAGCATTTCAAAACTTTGACCTTTATTAGCTCCTGTGCCTTTGCTTTCCTCTCTCACGGACTCCCCTTTTCCTATTCTTCTTCCTTCTGTTTCCTCCCAGATTTACCAGAACTCTGGCCTTTGCCCACTATTGTTGTCCCTCAGAATGCTTCTTTGTTGTTGAAGTATCTTTTCTGCTCTGTAGAAATCTCACACTTCTCTGGTTTTAGTGTCAGCCTCTTTTCCAAGGTCTGGTTCAGCATCCTGCTCTCATCTTAATTGTCTAGCAATGGTTTTCTCTCATCTCCCATGAGCAAAAAACCCAATCTCTCTTCCAACTCTTGCTGTCTCTGCTCATGGACCAACCTCACAGTTGCTTTGACTTAGATTCCTGAAATGGTTTTGATCCCTTCCTGCCTGTTGGTCCTCTCCATCAAATCCGCGAGCATTGATGGCTATTAAACCCCTGCTTTGAGGGTCCATTCCCTGGGCCTGACCTTGTTCAGGGCCTTCTTCTCACACTGTGGAGTTACAGCGTGTAACTCTGTCTCCTTGTCCAGGATCCTCCATCTCCACTCAGTCCACCATTTACTACTGCCTCATTAGTCTTACTGAGTCATCATTTTGTCATGTTGCTTCCTCAGCATAGAGCTCATAGTCCTCAACTTGGCTGCCAGGATTCTATAGTTGAACCTCAGCCTACCTTTCCCATTCAGTAACAAAAGCTCCAAGTGTTCTTTGACAGTTTATCGTGTGCATGCACTGTGCTCACCTTGGTGATAGGATGGCTGGATGATGATGATTTAATTCTCAAGACAATGGGTGCCAAGAGGGACTGCATCAATAGCCAGAGAAGCCTAGCTTGGTGCATAGCTTGAGGCAGACAGAAGGGAGGTAGTAGTCTTACTCCTGTTCTGAGGGGAGCTTGGCCTGGAGAAAGAGGCCTGTGCAAACCACCTGTACCCAAACCAGCTCATTTACTGAATGTTTACTATATGTCAGGACTTTGCTAAGAGTTTGTTTACATGAATTACCTAACCTAATCTTCATGATAGCATTCTAAGGTAGTACTGTTATTATTCTCAGGAACTAAATCTTTTTATTTATTTCCTTGAGACAGAGTCTAACTCTGTTGCCCAGGCTGGAGTGCAATGGTGTGATACCGGCTCACTGCAACCTCCGCCTCTCGGGTTGAAGCAGTTCTCCTGCCCCAGCCTCCTGAGTAGCTGGAATTACAGGCGCCTACCACCATGCCTGGCTAATCTTTGTACTTTTAGTAGAGACAAGGTTTCACCATGTTGGCCAGGCTGGTCTCAAACTCCTGACTTCGTGATCCACCTGCCTCAGCCCCCAAAGTGCTGGGATTACAGGTGTGAGCCACAGTGCCCAGCTGGAACTAAATCTTACATGATATTTATGTAAGTAAATATTTTTCGTTTCCACTGGTGACTGGAAAACTCTGTTACCCAAGCCAAGCCATTGTCTAAATTGTCCTGTTTCTTTAGATGGACTGTGGAACTTTGGCTGGAATGGCCTGTTAGCCTTGACTTGGGATCGCTCAGCCACTCAAGTCTATTCAGAAAGGAGAAGAAAATCCTAAAAGTGTGTGCGTGTGTGTGTGTGTGTGTATACACGGAGTCTCGCTCTGTCACCAGGCTGCTCACTGCAACCTCCGCCTCCCAGGTTCAAGCAATTCTCCTGCCTCAGCCTCCCGAGTAGCTGGGACTACAGGCACATGCCACCACGCCTAGCTAATTTTTTGTATTTTTAGTAGAGACAGGGTTTCACCATGTTGGCCAGGATGGTGTCGATTTCTTGACCTCGTGATCTGCCTGCCTCAGCCTCCCAAAGTGCTGGGATCACAGGCATGAGCCACTGTGCCCAGCCTGAATATATTTTTTTAAATGCTCACTGATTGAATTGGTCCCTGTAATTTTTTTTCTCTCTCTCTTTTTAATGTATCAGCTTTACTGAGATGTAATTTCTGTACCATACAAGTCACCCGTTGAAAGTATACTATTTGATAGCTGGGCATGGTGATATGTGTCTGTGTTCCCAGCTACTTGGGAGGCTGAGGTAGGAGAATCACTTGAGCCTGGGAGGTTGAGGCTGCAATAAGCCATGGTTGTGCCACTGCACTCCAGCTTGGGTGAATGGCGAGAACCTGTCTCAAAAAATAAATAAAGTATACAATTTGGTGGTTTTTAGTATATTCATGGTTTTGCAAATGTCACAATTTCCCGTATTCCCCTTGATAGTGAGCTTCAGAAGTAACCCTTAGACCTGTCTCCTGAAGCCTTCCTTCTAAGGTAGGCATGCAAGTTGTGGATATGGAGAACAACCCACTTATTTCTGCCTAGGGAACCCTGTTTAGTCCTTAGTGGTTTTGGACTGCCAGCCTCGTCCTCTGGGCTGAGCTCCGCCTCAGAACTGTACTAAGGCCCATACCTCCCTTCTTCTCCAGTGTGAGCTAAGGACTTAGCTGGGCTTTCCGGCTGTTTTTTGATATAGCCCTTTTTTTCGTGCCCATTGTTTTCAGAATTAGGAAGCGTCAGTAATCATCTTTTGATTCTATCGGAGTATCCTGGTTTCTTTTTGATCTGCTTTCCTAGAGGAGTCTGAAGATGAGCTCTTACCATTGGTATTTGGATACAGGTTGCCATGTACCAAACTAGAATATTTCAGAATTGACCTGGAGTAGGGCTCTGGATAGGAAACTTCAGCTAAGCCAACAAGGCTGCCATGGTGTTCAACTCCTGGCCTGGGTCAACTCTAGGTCCTGAGGGATTCTGGAAGGCTAAGAAGGTTATGGTATACCCTAGGGGTTCAGTGTCCTACTGTGGGTTTTAGGGATTTCCATAGCTTAAGGGCCTTGGTGATTTCTTGGAGGAATTCATAACATTTTAGGATGGTGACAAAACCCAGCTCCATCTTGGCTTTCCCTACCACCCCAAGATAAAGGGAGTCACCACAACCCGGTTCTCTTGCTGTGGTCTTGTTCTGCATAGACTTCCTTCCCCAGGCTGCACTTCCTGTCTGAAAGAATCCCCACGTTCTGTGTCTGATCAGGAGAGCACAGCTAATGTGATTTCAGCCCTGGGTTTTGAGGTCTCATCGTTTGTTTTACTTGAGTTTGGTCCTGGCTGTTACCTCATCCTCCATACCCCATATACAAGGGGTGAAACCTTCACACATCCCAGAGGGGCCTCAAGCCATTTAGTTCACTTCAGAAGCCGGTAGTGGTCACATAATGGCCCCTTTTGGCCCCCAGTCTGGATATTCTTCCCCTCCCAAACACAGGGGCAGAGGCTAAGCTCCCTCTTCCACTTCAGCAGGTGGGAGTTTTGAGAGGAGAAAGTGAGAGGGAGTGCCCTTTATTTGTGTGTCCAGGACCCCTCTTGTCTACAGATGGCCACTGAAAATATATGGCCACTTAGACTATGGTGACCTGACTTTTGTCAGCAACTCAGAAGGAGACGGACTTTGGAAGTTAAGAAAGAATTGTCCGATTACCTGAAATCGGTTTAGGGTTGAGATCGTTTTTTTATCTTAATTGCTTTAGTAACGTAAGTGAATCAGAACTGAAGTGGAAAATATTTTTGGGTTTATGTTTTCAACACAAAGTATGATGATGCTTACATTCCATTTATAGGAGTGGCAAGGAATTTACTATGCCAAAAAGAAAAACGGAGATAATATACAACAAAATGTGAAGATAATACCTGTCATTGGACAGGGAGGGTAAGTGGAAAAAACAAGTACGTCAGTCAACATACAGTGTTTTGGGTTATTGCAGAATTTGCTTTAAGTTAAGGACTGCTGACGGAAGTTTTAAGGTCAGGTGTCATCACAGAATGGCCTTCCAGGGTAGTGTTTCCTTGGTGACTTCCTCATGGCTACAGTCTGACCCTCCACTTGCAGCGCACAGCCGCCGTACTCGGGGCAGTCCTGTTTAAGCTGCATGGATACACAAGAAACCGAAGTATTTGTTTAAATCAGAATGTCACTTCAATAAGCAGTATGAAATACTAACTGGTAGACTCCCTATATTGAAAATATTTTTTACCTAATTTGATAGGCTATGTATTATTTCTGCAAAGACCTATCAAATTAGATAAAAATATTTTAAATACTAACAATTATGGACATTCTTATATAAAACAGATGTGACTGCAGTTTGGAAACCAGTATATATCAGGAGCCTAAAAATTTCAGACAGTTTATCTCAGAAACCTATCTTAAAGAAATAATATGGTAAGATGAAAATTATGAATATGAATTACAGAACACCTAAAATATTGCAGCCATTAGAAATGATGATCATATTCACAGGTTCTAAGATTAGGGCCAAAAAAAGTAGAAATGATGATCATAGAAAATTAAATTACCTCATGCCTGTAATCCTAGCACTTTGGGAGGCCAAGGTGGGAAGATCCCTTGAGCCCAGGAGTTTGAGATCTACCTGGGCAATATAGTGAAACCCCCATCCCTACAAAAAATTTAAAAATTAGCTAAGTGTGGTGACACACACTTACCAGTTTTCAGGGGACTGATGTGGGAGAATCGCTTGATTTTGGGAGGTCGAGGCTACACTGTGATTGTGCCACTGTACTCCAGTGTGTGCAACAAAGTAAGACGCTGTCTCAAAAGGAAAAACAAACAAACAAAAAACAAATATGAGAAAGGTTATGATATAATGTTAAATGCAAAAAGTAAAATGTAAAATGATACCTAGTGTTTAATCTCAATCATGCAAAGGAAAGAAGGAAAAAAGAACAGGAGAAAGTATGGCAGTGACAGTTGTAGTAACTGCTGTTGTTTAATTGAGCCCCTCCCTTCCTGGCCAGTTCCCAGTGTCTGGTAGATGCCACTTCATTCCATCCTAACTGCAGCCCTGTGAGGTTGGGGCTGTGATCATCTCCACTTTACAGATGAGGAAACTGAGGCTTAGAGAGGTCAGGTTTCTAGCCCAGGGGTCCAGCTGCCAGCGTGAGGCGCAGCCAGGCTGCAGACCTCAGCACTGACTGCACGGCTCACGTGCTTTGTCACCAGGCTTTGCTGCCAGTTGGTGATCGCCTCAGGGAGATGGATCTGTGTGGGTTCTCTGTTCTGATTCTTTGCCCTTTTATGTCCTTTCCAAATTTTTTGTGGTAAGTACATAGGGATTTGATTATCAAGGGGAAAAAGTGAAAAAACTGAAGGAACAATAAATAAATGAGAAGAGTCAGCAGCCTCTGAGCTAAGCCCTCGTTGCTTTGTTTTAGAAGTCTAGCTAACCACGTTCAGTGTGAACCTCAACTCCCAGTGTGGCCTGCGGCTGTGGCCACCAGTGACTGTGAGCAGATTGTTTGTTGGAACTTGAAGAAAAGCATCAATATAAAGGGTTGTGAAAATAAAACATGTTAAGGAACTAAAGGCTCTTGGTTGGTTAACATGCTGTTCATTTTAAAAAACATGTATATTTGATTGTTTCATGATTAATTGGGAAGAATTTTGTCATTTTTACTGAAGTCACTTGTACAGAGACACCAAAGGATGTTTGTTATCTCTTGTTTATTTATTGGTGGCCTTGGTCACAGTAAGAAGAAATGTTCTCAGAGCATTTTGTGTATTAGAAAAGGGAGGTGCCATTTTCACAATGAAAAATTAACGACATATCCATCAAATTAGAGAGTCAGAAGAGAAATAATGCATTGTTTTTTACTTGCAGAAAAATTAGACACTATGTGTCCATTATCAGAGTGTGCAATGGCAACAATAAGGTACGTAAGGAGAGCCCCTGGGACCCCAGGAACACCCTAGCAAGATTTTCAGCAATCAGAACTAATGGCTTTTAAAATTCACTTTTAGGCTGAGAAAATACCCGAATGTGTTCAGTCTGACACTCAAACAGGTAGGGTGCCCCATATTTATTCTTAGAGTTCGTTGAGTTTTTGGAGAAAAAAAATAAAAACAGATCTTTAACTAGCTTGCCTGGTGTAATGGTGGGATTTTCCTCAGCCTGTGGCAACATGTCTCTCCTTGACTCCCCAGGTTGGCTTATGAGTCAAAGGACTTGAGCACCTGTGAGCATTCTGACAGGTGCCCTGGGGCGGGTCTCTGAACCTGCGAGGGAAAGAACTGGTCAACTGAAATGCATGAACTCACGTGAAGTGTGGTTTTATAACCTCATTTATGCTTTAAGAGGGTTGGGTGATTATCACACAGTCCTTTAACAGGGACGTCTTCATCTGTCCTGACACTTATCACTGCCAGCCTACAGGGAGGTAACTGGGCCCCTCGCACTTGCCTCACCTCTGTGTTTCTTAACCATGCCTTGGACACCGTCTGCTCATCCCCATAGCTTTGTTACTGCAAATGCGTTTCCCTGACTTGGAGTCACCTGTTTCCTTCAAATGTGTCATGGCTTCAGTAAGCCACTTCCTATTCTGGTCCTCACAGATGAAGGGGCTGGGCTGGGATGGTGAAGAGCCACTCCAGCTTCAGGCAGGAGGTGCTCCATCAAGTGTCTGCGTAGACACTTGGTGTGCCACCCTGCCTTGCCTGAGTAGTGTGCTCTGCTTGCCCAGCTGGTCTGTACGAGCCTCTAAGGAGAAGGCTTCCCTTCATGCTGTCGGTGATATGCTTTCTGCCTTACCAGAACAGTTCATTCTTTCACTCTAGGAACATTTACTACATATTTTTGTGAGCACTTAATGTGTACAAGATACCTGTGCTAAGTGCTTTAGGTACAGCTTATTTTAATGAAGCCTTAGAATAATTCAAGGAAGTAAGCATTTTTAGGTGAAATTCTCTTTACAGGTAAGGAAACTGAAAGTTTAAATAATCTGCCCAAGGATCTCCATCTAGGAAGTGGCAGAGCTAGCACCTGAATCCAGGAGGGCTAACACTAGGGCTCTGATGCACAGTTTTTACGGGTGCCCCAGGAGCAATCAGGGATTTAGTCTGAAAAGAAGAGAGACACATTGACATAAAGGAACAGAGCAAGCGATAAGAAGTGATCCGCAGGAATGAGAGAGGGCAGTGAGTGGTGTCCTAGGCAGGGAGATGTAGGTTTGAATAAGAAAAGAAGTGTGAGCGGAAAAGCATTCCAGCAATAAAAACAGGCATAGAAGAGGGAAAGTACAGGGCATGTTCCAGAAAAAGCAAGTACTAAATTTTGACTGGTATAAAAGGTCAGTGGGGAAAGAGGTATTTGGGTCAGTAAGAATCCTGAAATGCTAGGTGGGAAGTTTCCATTTTCATCTATAGACAGTGGGAGTCTCTGAGGATTTGTGAGTCAGGGAGCAGCGTGATGATATCCGAGCTCTGAGAAGCTCTTAGAGGATGTATGTAAGATGACATGGAAGGAGACACCAGAGAGAATACCAGCACTGCCATAGTCGAGAGGAAAGAAAACAATGGCCAGGGAATAATAAGGTGACGACAGTAGGAAGAGAGAAGAGAGGCCAGATGTGATGATGGTGTGGGACTAGAGAGAGAAAAGCAAGAAAGTCCTTGAAAGGTGGTTTCTGAGCCTGTAGATTCAAGGAGTAGCAGTAGGGCTGGGGAGGATGAATGTGTAGAGCTCTACCTGTGAGGTCCTGCTGGGCAGTCAGGTGGGTTTGTTTATTCACCCCTTTGCCCATTTATTCTACAGATTTCTGTTGAGTACCTGCTGAGCACTGGCTTCTGTGTTCTGCAAAGAGGTTAGGACTAGAGATGAAAATGTTTCTGGCCAGCCAAGCATTAGCAAGTAGCACAGATGTGGATGTGATAGAAACCAGGGATGGGAAAGGGGAATGGAAACTTTGAGGTTGCAGTGGAAGAGAACAGCAAGAAAAGGAGAGGAGGGGTGAGGTGGATTCCTGGAGACCACCTACCTCCAGAGAAGGAGGAAACAGAAGCAGGAAAGAGGGGTTAGAGAGGGTGGGGGAGTCTGGAGAGTGTTGCTGAAGCTGAAGGCAGGGAGAACGGGAAGCATCAAGACTGGTCAGGGCTGCAGCACACATAGGGAAGGAGGGGGATATGGAGCCAGAGATGGAATGCTTTGCATTCAAGAGCTTGTCTGTGACCTGCAGACATGCAGTTTCTGGAGAATGGCGAGGGCAGAAGCCAGATTG
The DNA here is from genome assembly GCF_000951045.1 of Mandrillus leucophaeus. NCBI lineage: Eukaryota > Metazoa > Chordata > Mammalia > Primates > Cercopithecidae > Mandrillus > Mandrillus leucophaeus. Next base: position 1,292,570 of record NW_012105520.1, on the reverse strand, counting down.
CAGGGGCTGGAGGCGTCAGAGTAGAAGCAGGACGTGCGGGCCTGTTATGGAGAGTCCTACACTGCAAGTTCACAGGGGGCTTTTACTTGATTTTAAGCATTTGTTTTTTAACTCTTAAGAATAGTACCATATGGCCGGGCGTGGTGGCTCACACCTGTAATCCCACCACTTTGGGAGGCCAAGGCAGGTGGATCACCTGAGGTCAGGAGTTTGAGACCAGCCTGACCAACATGGAGAAACTCCATCTCTACTAAAAATACAAAATTAGCCAGGCGTGGTGGCGCATGCCTCTCATCCCAGCTACTCAGGAGGCTGAGGCAAGAGTATCACTTGAACCCAGGAGGCTGAGGTTATGGTGAGGCGAGATCGAGCCATTGTACTCTAGCCTGGGCAACAAGAGTGAAACTCCGTCCCCAAAAAAAAAGAATAGCGCTGTAAAGTAGGTATGACTATTATTTATATTCCTTTATTACAGAGGAGGAAACTGAGGCTCAGAAAAGTTCAATGAGCCAGGTGTGGTGGCTCACACCTGTAATCCTAGCACTTTGGGAGGCCAAGGCAGGTGGATCACTTGAGCCCAGGAGTTTGAGACCAGCCCAGGAAACATGGTGAAAACCTGTTCCTACCAAACATACAAAAAAATTAGCCGGGCGTGGTGACACGCGCCAGTGGTCCCAGCTACAGGGGAGGCTGAGGCACGAGAATTGCTTGAACCTGGGAGGCAGAGGCTGCAGTGAACCGAGATCGCGCCACTGCACTCCAGCCTGGGTGGCAGAGCAAGACTGTCTAAAAAAAGAAAAAAGTTCAAAGACAGCCTAGAGTTGGGCAGCCAGGATATGGCAGAGCTGGGACTGAGAGGCAGAGTCAGTGATGCAGTCAGAAGAAATGGTCGGCAGGGGGAGCATCTCCCAAACTGCATTTATATCGAGGCCATTTGGTCGTTTTACTTGATCAACGCTGACTTAGGAGTTTTACCCATCCCACCCAGATGAGCCACCTGCCCATCCTACCTCCCCCCTTAGCAGCATAAACAGCTTTATGTCCAAAGGTCTCAACTGGTCATCTTCACTTGAGAAGGCAGGGTGGAGCTATTATAGGCCATGGGTCAGCCAAAGTCCTTGGTTACACACAACAGAAATCAAATCTTAAGCAGAAAGGAGTTTTTTTTTTTTTTTGGAAGGAAATAGGGTTGCTTACAGATTGGACAAGAAAGCTCTAGAACTAGTTTTGGAAAAGGAGGCAGGAACCTGGGGAAGCTGAGCAACTGTCCCCACTGCCCTAGGCATGCCATAGGAGCACTGTGCTTAGGGGGCCCGTGCTGTCACTACTGAACTTTGAGCACCACTGGCCCTGTTGAGGTCTAGTTATGGGATGTTGCTGTTCTCACCACGGGTAGCATAGCTTCTTCACACCTCGCTTCCTTGCCTCACTCACTCAAAAGCAGACTCATTTGGCTGGGCCTGTGTCACCTACTCTATCACTAACTGGGTATGGAGCAATGGAGTCTCTGGCCTTCTCCCTTCCATAGTGAGAGGACTTAGTACTCCCTAGACATGGGAAGGAAGGTTCAGGATCTGAGCATCCAAAAGAGTAATAAAATCCCAATACATGCTCCCTTTTCCATGGCCCATGTGTTTTCACGTGACACTGTCTCACTGAGGACACCAAATTGTAGTGACAATTGTCCAATCTATTGATTTGTTCTAGGTCAGGCCATGAGCCTGGCTGTAAGCATACAGAAATGAACATGAGTCTCACTTTCCGGTGGCAGGAGAAAATAATTTGAATATGCTGTGGTTTGTAGTACCACACTGGAGAAAAGCTGGGGGATGCTTCCCAGCAATAATGATGATGATGGTTGACCTGGTGTCTGGAGAGAAGTAGTGGTCATGCAGAGGACAAGGTGGGAGGAGCAGCACACATAAAGGCATAGAGAGGCGAGGCTGGGGCAGGCCAGTTTGGATTCATCCTGTGAATCCAGGCAGAGGAAGGCCAAGTGTATCTGTATAAATAGGTAAATGGGAAAGAGTCAGGTCTTATAGTCATGGAGAAAAGAGATTGAAGACAAAGTAACTCCTGAATCCTGCCTCAGGAGCCCAATCAGAGACTGGATTCAGGAGTTACTTAAGTATAATCAGTAGGATTTGGGAACCAGCTTACTGTGTGGGATAAAGAGAAGACTTGAGAATGACACCAAGATATCTAGCTTGGCCACTGGATAACATTAATTAAAATAACAAGTGCAAATAAGATCATAAGAAAGAGCAGATTTGTACAGGGAGTGGACAGTAAGTTTAGATTTGAACTTACCACATCTGAAGTGATAAGCCAAAACTTTTGGCCCTGGGCCAACTCTCCTGGAGAGAGAAAGTGAGGCAGGAAGACTGAGTACCAAGAAAGGAGTCCAGCAATAAGAGACATGTAAATAATGACCAGAGGAGCACTGAGGAGCAGGATTAATTCATTCATTCATCATTCATCCAAACTCAGTGCACAACTGCTGTGCACCAGGCAACATCTATGTCTCTGCTTGCAAGATGTGTTTCTAGCTGGGGGTGAGGTAGACAGTAAGCAAACAAACATACAGTATATCAGGTGGTGTTAAGTTCTGTGGAGAAGAATGAAGCCAGGGGATTGGGCATTCAGGGGATGAGGAGGTGGTCAGCACAGGCCTTACCAGTAATGTGACAGGCTCTGGTTCTTGTTCAGGTTGTATGGAATGGAGCCCAGGCCTCATACTTTGCAGGTGTTCTCATGGGCTACCAGGGTTGGGGCCATTGTTAGAGGCCTCATAGATCATTTAAAATACTTGGGAGATTTGGTCTGCACCTGGAGAAAGTGAGCTTTCTTGGGAGGAAGAGGTAGTTAGTTACCAGAGGCCCATGTGCAGAGTCCTGTGGGCTTGGCAGTTTGGAGGTGGCCCTGTTGCAGAGTAAGTGCTCTGCAAATGCTTGTTGATAGTGCCTGAGGAAATGCCCTGACAGTCTGCTGTGGTCCTGGCAAAATGACTTTTGGGCAAGTCACATAAGATACTGGGACCTGGACTTCCTCATATCCAAACTGGAGCTCATACTTCCAGGCTGCAGGGCTAATGTGAGTTGGAGAAAGCTGCTGTGTTTGAGGGATACTGATTGGTTACCCCCTCTCATCATCCCCACTGTTTTTCCAGGGTTCCCAGGAAATGCTATTAATTTTTCTCTGTTGAAAGGATGGGCAGAGCTTATGGACCCTGTTTCACAGAACAGGAAGCCAAGAGCAGAGACATGAAGTTGCAGGTGATCCTGAGCCCAGGCCCTGGCTGTGGAGGCCTGTTTAGTGTTCTCTCCACTGGCAGGCCGGGTACCTCAGGATGAGTGTGTGTTTTCTGAGCACTCAGTAAGCAGGAGGCCCTGGGCGCAGCACATCTTCAGGAGTTGGTAGTCTCGTTGGGATGTAAGCCTCACACTTCATCTTCAACCTCTTGGTATTCCCTGAGGAGAGCTTCTGAGAACTGGGCACTGGGGTGACAGGGTGGAGACACGGTCCATCTCTACCCACTGGGCGAAAATTGCTAGAATCATCTATAACGTGCTACAGGGACTAGGGGAGGAGTGAGCTTAGCAGGGCTTTTAGGAACAAGAGGATCTTGTATTTACATAAAGTAACTTGGAAACAGTCAAATAGAAATTAAAGCCTGCTTAGTCTCCCTCCATTTTTCCACAGTGCATCCTTCATACACACGTTGCTACTTGCTCCTCTCCAGCCACACTCCTCTATCTGCACAAGCAGTTTCCTTCTCCTGGAAATGCTGTCCTCCTCCTCCGTATCTTGGCTGCAGCTACAAGACTCCATCCATCTCCTTTCTGCCCCCACTCCCTTAAGAATCTGCCACTTCCCCCTCCAGACTCCTCCTGAACTTTAAAAGTATTATTGTAACTCTTGATTTACCCACCCTTTTCCCCACTGACCATCTCCTTTTGAGTTCATGGACCATAACTTACTCATTTTCACCTCCCTAATGCCTAGTTTAGGGCAGCACACATGGTGGGTGCCCAGTAAAGGTTTGTTGAGTGGAATAAAAGAGGTAAGAATGAAGGAACAAATAATCATAAGTTCCCAGCCCAGGCTATGTGGACATTACTCATCATGAAGCTCAGAGGAAGGAGACACACTTCTGGCTCCATGTGGTTGAGAAGAGGGGACATTTGAAGGAATGAACACTTGAAGAGGGTGCAGTGTCGTGTCTCAGACGAAAGGAGCCGATGTCAAGGCTGTTCCAGAGACGGAGCAGTTGTGCTGATGCAGCACATTCATGGGAAACACAGTGCAAGGTGAAAGGCAGGCTGCTGTAGGCCAACCTTACCTGTCCTTGAATGCCAGGAAGTTCTTTATCTCTGAAACGCTGAAGGATTTTGAGCAGGGGAGCCACAGAATCAGAGTGACTGATTTAACAGAACTTTGATTTGTGCACAGCAGGAAGGTGCAAGTTTTTGGTGAAGCAGATGTGTATTTATTGAGCTTCTATATACATATGCTTCTTCTAGCAGATGGTAGGTACAGTGCTGGTCACCTAGGAAAGACAAGAAAAACTGTCCCTGCTCTCAAGTCGTTCATGTTAGCAAGGAAGGCAAGACAATAAAGCAGGCTGTTACCCAGCACTGTTGGGGTGGTGTGAAGAGACTTTAAGGAAAGGTTTCCCAAAAGTTATGATACCTGAACTGCATATTCAAAGAAGATCAGAGGTAACCAGTCGAAGAAGGTGGCATGGGAGAGGCACATTTCCAAGTCAGTGGTTTGTACCAAATCATAGAGGTTTGGGAGGCAAATTAACAAATCATAAATAGTTCAAGGTGGATAGAGATAGGGGGCGTAGACCTCATAGGACTCTGGGTGCCACACTGAGGAGTTTGAATCTTATCCTAAAGACAAGGATGAGCCATTGAAGTGTTTTGATTGAGAGATTTGGTTGGATTTTTGTTTTACAACGATCACTTGGCAGCCTGCAGAGAATAAGTTGAAGGGGGAAAGGTTGGTGTTTTGGAGCCAATCTGGGAGGCCATTGTTATAATCCAGAGAGGATGACAAATGTCTGAGCTCGGACAAGGACAGAGCTGGGGATAGACTCGAGGTGTTTAGGAGGTAGAATCCTTAGATTTGGCTGACCCATTGAAGGGTGAGGAGAGGGGAGGGGGAGAAGTGATGGATGACTCCTGTCCACCTTATGGTAGATGCTGTTCAGTGACCTGGGTTAAAGAGCAGATTTGGAAAAAGATAAGGACTTCATGGTGGATAATGAATTCATTTGCAGTGCCTGAGGAGTGTCTAAATAAGGTGGTAAATGGTAAGTTAAGATGTAAGTCTGGAGCTCAGGAGAGAGGCCTGGGGTAAGATGGCAACATAGGAGTTAATTAAAACCATAGGAAGGAATGAGATCTCCCAAGGAGGTTTTGTTGACTGAGAAGGACTAAGGATAGAACCTTTGAAAAACCACCTTTGGAAACACCAGGGATACTGAGGAAGAGGAAATCATGAAAGAAACTAGAAAGGAGTAGTAAGAAGTGGAAGGAAAACCAGGAGAGTGTGGACTCTGCAAACAGGAGTGTCCAGAAAGGGATCAGTTGTGTCTAGTACCACTATCAAGTCAGGTCAGGTAAGGATTGAGTTGTAGCCTTCAGACTTAGCAAAAAGGAGGTCGTTGGTGACCTTGACACGTTCACTCTTTAGTGCCCACAGAGAAGAGGATTTAGTTTAATTGGGCAAAGAAGCAAAGAGCAGGTGAAGAGGCTTCTCGATGGTGCAGAGAAAGTGCTAAGGGCCTGCATTCAGATCCTGTCCATGAGCAGGGAGAGAAGTTCCGGGTGAGGAAGCCAAGACAAGGCAGAGAAGCTACTCCATGGCTGTGGGAAGAGCCGAGCTCAGCGCCCACCCTGCTGTGCACTCATCTGCAGAGCAGCTCCCAGTTTCCTTGTCTGTAAAATGGGGATGTATGGTACCCAGCAGGTGCACAGAGAAGGGGTCAGGAAGGTAAGTCAGAGTTGCTTTGTCAGTGATTGCTGTGGGGGTCAGGATTAGAGAAGAGTCAAAGACAGTCCCCCATTTGAAGCCTAGGAGAGTAGTGTGTCCTTCGTAGAGAAGAGGGGGTGAAAGGGAGGAAGATGAACTGTCATTTGAAATATACCCCAAACAGTGTTTACCGTACTACCCTAGGAAAGAGAAGAATGTTTTCCCTGGGATATTGTAGTCCTTATTTTGTAGAGAAAATAAAAGATTTTTTTTCTTTGGGGCAAGATGAGTGGGGATCAAAATTTTCCCATCATTTTATTCAATTATATAGAAATACAATAGGAGAAATTCCCCTGAGGTCATTTCTATCAGTTGTCACTTTATGTCCTGGAACTCTGTAATTACATAATCTGGAACTGTAAAGCCCTTGTTTATCTGTGCACCTGGTGGGACATTTTGAGAAACTCTACCCCCGTAAAACTGGTTGTTCATAGTCTTCATCTCTATACTGTGTTTACTTTTGTGGCATTTAAAACATGTTTAATTCTTAAAGTTGAAAGTTTTTTTTAAATTTTAGATTGGTAACCTTCCTTAATATGTTGTTTAAATCAAAAGTGATTTATCATTTGTTTCTACAGATAATCAGACAGGCAAACATAAAGACAGAAGAAAAGGCTCACTAGACGTCAAAGCTGTTGCCTCCCGTACAACTGAAGGTGAGTGACCAAGACGAGAAAAAAAATGTGATCAAATCACTGTTGAACACATGGAGCCCTGCTGTGCCTTGCCCAGTCTCATCCTGTCTACCTCCAATTCTCGGGAGAAGAGGGAACCCTCTGGAAACTAGTGTTCCATTTTTCCCTCTGTGGACTCCTGCCAATGGGCTCCATTCTGAGCCTTTTAATGGAATCAGAAAATAAAGAAAAGGAAAAGATACATTCCCATATATTCTATAGTTGCATTTCTAAACTGTAACAGCAGAAGATGTCAGTTCATCTGCTATAATTGTTTGCATTTGATAATTCTTAAAGATCTATCCCATCGTGGTTTGCAGTTTGCCATGGAAACTTTTAGAGAGAGGTGAGCTCGATTTTGGAATTGTGAAAGACCCTTATTCAGCAAATATTATTTAAGTTCTAATTGAAATATACTTTTTAAAAAGAATATGTAGGTGCATGGCCTGAATGACCTAATTTTTAAAATGTAATCAACATTGCTTATACAGAGTGTAGATGCAGGTATTACTGCTAGCTGTATACATTCTTTGGCCCAAAAATGAATACAGAAGGATACAGAGCTGTTTGTACTGGTTCAAAAGACAAACTTTTCCAAGGTGATACCAGCTAAGATTACACAGTAGGGATCAAATGCCACCCTGTCATCCCTCACAGATTTGTTATAAGGCCCAGATGACATGCTGTGTACTCCTTGCACTGGAAAGACCATACAGATTACAACCCTGCTTTGAGGGCAGGATTGGGGTGGTGCCAGTGAGGAAGCAGTATGGGGTTATGGGAAGGACTGTAAACTTTGGTGTCAGAATGACCTCAGTTCAAGTCCCAGCTTCATCTACTCTGTGTAGCCTTGAGGGTGGACTTCTGTGTTTCCATTGCCTTATCTGTAAAGTGGGGATAATTTACTGTCTACAGAGGATTGTGTGAGGATTAAATGAGTGTGTGTGGTGCCTGGTGAGTAAGGGTAGGGACTCAGTTAGTGTTAGCTGACATCGTCATCTTCATTGTAGCTGTTGTGATTACAGTCCCAGACTCTCTGCAGTCTTGGAGCAGCACAGAGCAGGGCTGAGGTCCCTGCCCAGAACAGCCTTCACTCACCACATGCTAATGTTTGTTGATCCTTTGAATTTCTTGGTATATTTCTATGTTTTAATAAACATTTTTTCTTGTAACTTTTTATTTTTATGATTTTTGAGTTATAATTTACATACAATGAAATTCACTTGTTTCATCTCAATGAGTTTTGACAATTCTATGTGCTCGTGTAATCACCACCCAAAATAGATATGGAAAAGCCACACACACAAACACATCATTAACCATGCAGAAGCAACCACTGATTGCTAGCACCATAAATTAATTTGGCGTCTCCTTGTGCCTCATAGAATTGGAATCGTACAGTATGGCTTGTTTGTGTCTAGCTTCTTGAACTTTCATGTTTTCAAGGTTCTTCCATGTTAGGTATGTCATAGTTCCTTCCTTCTTATTGCTCAGTAGTATTCCCTTATAGGAATATACTACAATTTGTGTACACATCTTCTTATTGATGGACAGTTGTTTTGTTTCCATTTTGAGGCTGCTAAGAATGAGGCTGCCATGAACATTTTTGTACAAGTCTTCTTTTGTGGATGTATATGCTCATCTTCTCCCTAGAAGTGGGATTGCTAGGCCTTAGAGCAGCTGCAAATGGTGCTCTCCAGTTTTATTCTCCAATAATAGCTCCAACATATTGCACCATGTTACTCTCCTCACTCATCTGTGAGAGTTCCAGTTGTTCCATGTTTTCCCACACTTGGTAATACCAGAATTTAAAATGTTAGCCATTCCAGTGGTTTTAATTTTAATTTTCCTTATGACTGAAGTTGGGCACCTTTTTATTGGCCATTTGGATAATCCTTTTCTGAAGTGCTGTTGAAGTCTTTTGCCCATATTGATAATTGGGTTGTATATCTTTTTCTTGTTGGTTTGTAGGGATTCTGTATATAGTCTAGGTATGGAATATCTGTGTATCACAAATATATTTTTTTAGTCTGTGGTTTGCCTTCTCCCCTCTAAATCGTATCTTTTGATTCTTAATCAAAGAGCAGAGGTTCTTAATCTTAAGGAAATTCATTTTATCAGGTTTTATATTATTACTAGTGCTTTTTGTGTCCTATTTAAGAAATCGTTCTTCATCCCAAGATCATGAAAATATTCTCCCTTGTTTTCTTCTAGGAGTTTTATTGTTTTATCTTTTGTTTTAGGTCTTTGATCCATTTTAAATTTTTATATCTGGTGAGGGTAGAGATCAAGGATGACTGCCCCTGACCCTGGGGAAATCCAACTGGTCTATCACCATATTGAATAAACATCTTTTGCAGTAGCACCATTATAAATGAGGTTACTACGAATATGTGATCTCTTCCTGGACTCTATTCTGTCCCACTCTTCTGTTTGTCTATGCTTACACCAATATCACAATCAGCTACGTATATAGTAAGTGTTGATATCTGATACCTGGTAGTAAGTAGTTGTTCTTCTTCAGTGTCTTGGCTGTTCTAGATTCTTTGCATTTCCATGTCACACTTAGAATGAGCTTCTTAGTTTATACACACACCCTCCTGGGATTTGTTTTCAGAGTGCCTTAAATCTGTAGATCAATTCGGGGAAAATTGAAATCTCAGTAATACTGAGTCTTTCAAATCATGAACATGCGATGTCTCCATTTATTTAGGCTGTCTTTGTTTTCTCTCAGCAGTGTTTTACATTTTCATTGTAGAAGTCATACTAATCTTTAATTAGATTTATTCTTAGGTATTGATGGTTTCCTACGCTATTGTAATGGTGTTACTTGTTTAAATTTCCAATTGCTTATTGTATATAGTTATAGAAATACAATTGATTTTTGAATATTGACTTTGTATATCCAAGAGCTTGGGCAAACCTACACACTCACTGTAAAAGAAGAGGAGTGCATTTATAGATTCTTCAGGGCTTTCTGTATACACAGTCATGACAATCTTTATACTTTTTTTCTTACCTTATTGCTCTGTTTGATTTTTTTCTAATTCCTTTATTTTTTAATTGACAAGAATTATGTATATTTATCATGTACATGATGTTTTGACCTGTCTGTACATTGTGGAATGGCTAAATTAGGCTAATTAACGTATTTATTACCTCATACACTTTCATTTTTTTTTGTGGTGAACACAAAATCTACATTTAGCAATTTTCTAGAATACGTTGTTATTAATTGTAGTTACCATGTTGTACAATAGATCTCTGTTTGTTACAAGCATATGTCAATTATTTTTAAATGAAAACAAGTCCTTTTATGACAGTGAGAAAATAGCAGTTTTTATTTTTGTTTTAATGACATTGTTGGATAAAATGGAAGGTTGGCAATCCTATAATCACCAAATTTTAAGAAGTTTAGTTGGGCCCCCAAATTTAAAACATTTGAGACCTTGTGAAGTGGTTAACCTTGGACGGTGTCTCTCCTTGGGCCTCAGTTTCTTCATTGGTAAAATGAGGTTGATACATCAGTCTCTGGGACAGCCCCTGGTCCTGTAACATCTTTGGAAAGCAGCATTTAGCCTGATGGGATTGTTCGTGGAGATACCCAGGACTGGATGTTAATGTTTTTCCTGCCTGTATTGTCTGGGCTTCTCCTCATCACAAAGGAACCATATCTTGACAGGAACAACAAAAATTAACAAACTTTAGAGCCTAAGAATTGCTGCCTGCCTCATTTAAGATATTTACCTAATCAGTCTAGATTAAACCTAATAGTGGGAAGCACCAGAGGGTACCTTGAAAAATTTAACCAGAAATTTGTGTATTTTGGTTATTGGTGAATTGAATGTATTGCTCCTGCCATATATGAGACAAAGAGCATTGTGTGGCATTGTCTTCCAGAACATTTTTACTCCTAGAGAATGGCAAGCTAAATAATTATAAAGGCTTATTGTCATAGACACAAAAAGAGGCTGTTTGACTTTGGCTTGCTAGATTGTTTCCTCTGTTTTCTCTCTGGCCTGTGACGTCAGAGGTTCAGTCCATGGGGGCATATGTGCATCCTAGTGCCTAGAACTGAAGGAAACAGAATTGGTTATGCCAGAACCCCAGGATTGTTAGGATGGGAACGAAGCTCAGTAAACTCAGTTCTATCCTGCCCCTTCATCATGCAGCCGAGCACACTGAGCCCTCTGCTGTCAAGACAGGTGCCCAGGGCTGTGCACACCCTGATTTGTGCATCCCTTTCTCCACAGTTTCCAGCCAGAGACGACACTCTTCTATGGCCCGGATACATTCCATGACGATTGAGGCACCCATCACCAAGGTGAAGCAGTTTGTGGTCTGTCTCCATTGAGCACACATACTCCTTGTTCTCCCCAAGGATCATTTCCAGTGAGAAGAAACAGGGACCTGCAGTAATGAGAATGCTGTCATAGTTGTATGGTGCTAGTAGCTTCCTCTGAAGAGAGAGGATGTGTGATGTCGGCATTTTAACTAGTCTTAAGTTGGTATTAATTACTATGGCCAGATTGAGTCCTGTTGGATTTTGTTTTGTTTTGTTTTTGCTGTTGTATTTTAGAGATGGGCTCCCTCATTTCTGTTGCCCAGGCTAGTCTCAAACTCCAGGGCTCAAGTAATTCTCCCACCTCAGCCTCCTGAGTAGCTGGAATTATAGGCATACACCACCATGCCTGACCCTCTCATTGTTTTTTAGGTTATGAAACTCAAGTGTTTTTTTCCCATAATGTAGGTAATCAATATTATCAATGCTGCCCAGGAAAGTAGTCCCATGCCTGTGACCGAAGCCCTAGACCGTGTGCTGGAAATTCTAAGAACCACTGAGTTATATTCACCACAGTTTGGTGCTAAGGATGATGATCCCCATGCCAATGACCTTGTTGGGGGCTTAATGTCTGTAAGTATATTTGACTAGACTCCTGGCTAGAGCCTGTCTGTTCTTGGTGGTTTTCTGAGAGGTTACTCATTTAAACAGATCTCTTTGAAGAGACATGCAGGGCACTGTAGGGTTCAGTCAAGACCTAAACTCTCCTCCATTGCCTGGGTTCTTCTATTCTCTGGCCAAGCACCCACCTGCTGCCTGCCTCCTAGGGAGAGCTTAGCTTGGAGCAGAGCAGGGAGGAATGTAATCCTGACAGTCTGCTGAGCCAGTTCTCCAGTGTTGCTTAGGGCTTCTACAGTAATTTATCTAAATAAAGCTTGTTTAGTTGTATTAAAGAGCTTGAAAACTGGGACAGTGCAGAATAGAAAGACTGTCTTTCTCCCGCCATATGTATTTAAAATGATGCCAGGGGGTGTGACAATTTGGCCTTCAAAGCATCCCACACACATTTGGATGACTGTAGGAAAGAGGAGTTTGGGAATCTTTCACTAGAAGGGGGCTTTGTGCCATAGACTCTTGAGGGGTCCTGGATGCCTCCTTCAGGATGTCTGGTGTAGAGCTCTCACAAGAGAGGGACAACTTTGTGCAGCACAGATTACTCAATTGCTCTCTGTCAGCTTTTGTCTTGGTCAGAAGCAAAACCCACCTCCTTCCCAATTCATGCTTTCTGAATTCACTGGATTTTATAAAAATAACGTTCCAGGCAGAAATCTAGAAGGTAGAGTGTTTCCAATGCTGATAATATCTAACTGTGGTCTTGCCTATTTGAAACAGAGGCTCCTCCAGACTGTAGGTGAGAGATGAAAATGATGAGGGATGGGGTAGGATAGTGTTCTGGAGGCGAGTAGATGAGAATAGCCACAGGACTAGAGAAAAGGGGCTGCTAAGAGTCCAGGTTTGGGCCAGGTGGTCTGGAAGCACTGGTGAGGAGCCCAGGAGAGTCACTGGCGGGAATGAGGTCCCTTAGAAGGTGAGAGAGGAGCTAATGTTCCCAGGAAAACCTTGTGTCCTCAGAGTGAAGAGAGTGGCAGGAAAATGGAGGAGAAGGACTGAGGGCAGAGCAGAGTTGTTCCTAAGAAACCAAATGGTCCTGGAGGGCAAGCAAGAATGCTGGGCTTAAGGACCACCCACCCCTCAAAAGATGCAAGCTCACCTCCCGGGTGCTGACCCTGGTCCTGAGTTTAGCTTCCAACAGGGCCAGGACCATCCTTCCCAGCATTAGCCTGTTGTGCTCTCCAATAAGTGACTGAGGCCAGTAGTTGATCACAGGGGTGGACCCGCTGGGCCCCGGGCAGCCTTGAGTGGATTGGTGGAGAGGGCTGCCCTGAGCTGTCCTGTGGGGGGACCACCTGGAGTTTCCAGGAAGGAAAGAACAGTTGTGACTTTTCTTTTTCTTGTTTCCTTGATTTTTATCAGGATGGTTTGCGAAGACTATCAGGGAATGAATATGTTCTTTCAACAAAAAGTAAGTTTTTCCTTTTTAATTTTTTAGATCACTATAATACTGCAGTTTAGCTTAAGTGATGAAAATAACTTTTTCAGATAAAAGTTTTTAAATAATTTTTCACCTCATTAAGAAGTTTCTTGGTATGTCATAAAGTCTCAGAAACAAAGCAGCTGTCCCTGAGGCAGTACTGTCCTCCCTAAGAAACAGTTAATCCTGGCTGGGAGCGGTGGCTCACACCTGTAATCCCAGCACTTTGGGAAGCCGAGACAGGCAGATCACGAGGTCAGGATTTCGAGACCAGCCTGGCCAACATGGCGAAACCCTGTCTCTACTAAAAATACAAAAAATTAGCCAGGCATGGTGGCAGGTGCCTGTAATCCCAGCTACTCAGGAGGCTGAGGCAGGAGAATCACTTGAACCCAGGAGGCAGAGGTTGCAGTGAGCTGAGACCGCACCACTACACTCCAGCCTGGACAACAGAGTGAGAGTCTGTCTCAAAAAAAAAAAAAAAGTTAATCCTTTAAAGCCTATTAATTTTGTTCTCCAAATTACATCACTTTACAGACACTCAAACGGTTTCAAGCAATATAATCACTCCCATCTCCCTTGATGATGTCCCACCACGGATAGCTCGGGCCATGGAAAATGAGGAATACTGGGACTTTGATATTTTTGAACTGGAGGCTGCCACCCACAATAGGTGAGTTCATGCAGACCTCAGCAGAGGGAGAACTAGATTCCCAGGGCCTGTGTGAAGAGGCTACCTGAGGAGTGTGGATTGTGCACAGGGCTGGTACCTGGTCAGGGAGGGGCTCTGAGGAAGGAGTAGCAGGGCACCACGTGGCTGTGAGTCACCAGGGCCTGGGGGAGAGTCTGCTGGCCACAGTGATGGCACATTCATGGAAAGCATGCAACTGAGCCAGTGACTTCTCCAAGTAGCCCACGACTTTTTTCTGTGAAATAAAAGTATTTCTCCTATAGGTGGTAATATGTTAAGATTGCTGTAAGAGATCTGCTCAGAGCCTAGAACCAAAATTTATTAGAAACACATACACATGTGATAAGAGCTGCCCCCAGCTTTTGGTTGCTGTGTTGGTGATAGGCATAGGGACACCCAAAGCCCTAGTCATCCTCATCTGGGTGTGATCACAGCGAGCGGGAGCAGGAATGGGGTTTTATCTTGAGTTTTTTCCCTTGCCGGAGAAGACCTGTTAACCAAAGGTGGCAGTTGGCTGGGCACACAAGAAAGGGAGGTCCACAGAGCTGATTCCAGCCAGGACTGCCCTCTAGGGTGTCTCGGGAGAGATGTGCTCGGTTGGGCCATGGGATGGCTTCTCAGGTCTCATCTCAGTTTGGGCAACCTGTCCCCAAGATAACCCCCTGACTTTTTCAGGCTCACCTTGAGTTAACCTTCTGATACGTTCTACTTCCCCATCTCCCAGCACAGCCAAGGAGAGTGGAAAAGAATAGTCCCTTGGCACATGAGTCTTTAAGCACCTGGTTTACATCCTAGTGACATTACATCCATGTGAATTGGGCTAAGGCAGGTCAGTTTAAGTCCTGTGATCACCTCTGGATACTGCCTCAACACAGCCAGTTTCTTGGCCTTTAAAGGCAAGGACCAGATGCTGGGTCAAGGTGATTTCTCAAGTAAGAACCTAACTTGGTGGCCAGCCGGTCACCTCCGGGGAAATCCCCTCATACTGTAACACCCACCTCCAGAAAGGTGGGTGTTGAGAAAATTCCATGGCATACGGCAGTGTCTGGCTCATAGGACATTTTCAGGAAATGTTTTCTTATAGGCAGGGTGTCTGGCCAATGGCATTGGTCCAGCAAGTCCAAAGGAGAGGATGGTGTTCAAGGTGGTACAAGCTTAACCTGGAAAAAGGATTGTTGTGACAAATTCAGTAGTGCAAGTAGGAAGCTGAACCTGGAAGGACAGAACGAGCAAACTCCCCCCAGCAAATCAGGAGCCCCAACGAGGCTGAGGCCAGAGCTGCTATGGACAGCCAGTTCTCACCTGTGCATCATGGTCTCCTGAGGGCAAGAAGTGGAACCAAAGTTTGTTTGCTCCACCAGAGAGAGGCCAGCACAGCCCAAGCAATCTCCACTCTGCTGCCCTGCACTCCCTGAAATTTGGCTTGGAACCTATTCAGGCCTCAAACACTTGGCCTATTTGTTTGCTTTTGTTCTAACATTGTGGGTTTTTTTCTCTCTATAGGCCTTTGATTTATCTTGGTCTCAAAATGTTTGCTCGCTTTGGAATCTGTGAATTCTTACACTGCTCTGAGTCAACACTAAGATCATGGTTACAAATTATCGAAGCCAATTATCATTCTTCCAATCCCTACCACAATTCTACACATTCTGCTGATGTGCTTCATGCCACTGCCTATTTTCTCTCCAAGGAGAGGATAAAGGTGAGTTGTTGTTTACATGCCACGTTTAATGGGCAGGAACAGTGGGGAGAGTCTAGTGTTCCTGCCTCCACTAAGATACATAGCATGACTGCTCACGTGTGCAGCCTGGCACAGGAAGGGTGAGGACACACTGTAGCTTTGGGAAATAGATGTGTTAATTCATGACATAATCCCAGCCATTCCATGAGGGTACAAGAGGCAGGATTTGGTCCCGGAGGAGAAACCACAGGATAGGGCTATTCTTCTGGGGGTCTCACTCCAAGCCTGTACACTAGTAGAGCCAAGTAACTGTTGGATATCCCCACTTTAGGGCCTGCATCTGTACATCAAAGTCTGCAGGGCTCTAAGGCCAAGTTCATCATCTCTGTTCCCAGCACTGCTCCCACCCAGGGTTATCTACCTAATCCAGGGTTCCATTATCCAACCAGATACCCAGGTTAGAAACCGAGAGTCATCCTTGGTTCTTTCCACTCCTCAACCCCCAACATCTGGTTGATCATCTGACCTTGCCTTCTGTCACACCTAAATGTTCTCAGATTCATCTCTCGCTGCTGTCCCAGTGAGGCCCCCTGCAATCGTTTCCCATCTGGGCAGTTCCAAACTGGAATTCTTGCCTACCCTGCCTCCTATGGAACGCCCTTACCCTACTGCCAATGTGATCTTTCTGAAACAGCACACCTGACACTGTCATTCCCAGGAGCAGCTTCCCACCTCCCTCAGGATTTAAACTTTAACCTCTACAGCTCTCCACACTCACCTCAACAATGAGCTCCTCTCATCATTTCCTCTCTTCTCCCTCAGTCACAGGCCACTTTTGGGCCATGCCAAACCACTTTAGTTTCTGAAGCTTCTGCCCTTGACCTGTTGCTCCCTTGGCTGGGGCTTAGATGACTGCAATCATGCAGGGCCAGGGCAAGTGGCTCCTGCCTGCATTTCCTTCTCTGTATCACGGGACTGGCATTTGGCAGAGAGCAAAGTAGAAGATGACATCTGGCACACAGAGGAAGTGAACAAGTGTTCATTCCTCACCTTGAAGGGTATACCTTCTCAGAACTTTCCCTGCTCCCTCTAGTTCTTATTTCTGTTTTTGTTGGTTTGTTTTCCAGAAAAAAATCAAATCAGACTGTAGGTAAAACAGGTGTCCAGAGGAGGGACTGTTTTCTAAATTACGAAAACAAGTAACAACAGAGGGACGTCTGTGTCAATATGGCTCAGTATATAAAGAACCCAATTTTTGCTTTATTGCTTTTAAAGTACTCTATAGACAACCTACAAATATATATTTAGAAAGCTAACTGAAAACAGTTTTTAAGAGCGTTTATTGAAATGTCATGGTGGCTCACACCTGTAATCCCAGTACTTTGGGAGACCAGTGCAAATGGATCAGGAATTCGAGACTAGCCTGGCTAACATGGTGAAACACTATCTCTACTAAAAATAGAAAATTTATCTGGGCATGGTGTTGCAGGCCTATAATCCCAGCTACTTGGGAGGCTGAGGCGGGAGAATCACTTGAACCCAGGAGGTGGAGGTTGCAGTGAGCCAAGATCATGCCACTGCATTGCAGCCTGGGCGACAGAGCAAGACTCTTGTCTCAAAACAAAAAAAAAAAGAGCATTTATTGAAATGTAATTCACATACCATACTATTTGCCCACTTAAATTACTGAATTTTAATTTAAATCAATTTAAATAAATTTGCAAGGCTGCTTTATTAGCTAAACATCTTCAAGAGTCTGTAGGGGTATTTCCAAAAATGATCTTATACTGGGACATAATGTGTTGAACTTCTAAACTTCATAAGCTATATTTTCTAACCACAACACAACAAAATAGAATAACGGTTAAATTTAAAATGTCAGCTACAACAAATGAGAAAATATTCTTAATAATTTGGGGATCAACAAAGAAATAAAACCAAAATGACATTAGTTAGAAAACAACAAAAATGAGAAACTTACCTATCAAAACCTATAGAATGAAGTCAGTTATATATTTAAAGGTTTATGTTTTAAATGCCCTAATTACTTCAAAAAGGGAAGAAAAAGAACATGGGAAGAACAAAGTGATAATCCAGTGTGGCTCTTGGAAATAACCAAGAAAATAGATGAAGTTCTAGCCAAACTAGTTAAGATATAAAGGCACAAAAATATACAAATTTAAAGCAGAAAATAGTAGAAGTACCGCCCACATACGTACTAAATCAAAAGCTTTAAAATAGTTTTAATGGAATGTTTTAATTAAATTGATGTAAGAAGTATTTAAAAAAGAGACCAATAACATGGAAGTAATTTTAGTAATTTTTAAATTATTATTTAATTTCTTCAAAAGTTGGCTCCTGCCTGACCCAGATGGATAGGTGAATTCTTTAGCCCTTTAAGGAATTTTTCCATGTTACATAAACCTTTTCAGAGCCTTGAAAAAGATGGAAAACTTCCAGATCATTTTGTCAAACTCACAAAACTCTGACATCAACCTGACAAAGATAGCACTAAAAGGGGGAAGAAAACTAAGGCAATTCCCAGTTAATGTAAGTGGTGCCTATTTTAAATTTTATTTAAAATTGTTTCTCTCCTTTATTAATACTAGTTTATGTTGGTCTAAGTCAATATCTCAGACTAAGGACTTTTTTTGTGATGGGTCTAGAGAAAGACTGGCTGAGGAGGTGACTCCTATCTGTTGAGAACACCTGTATTTTGGTAAGTCCTTAACTTGTGTGAGACTAACAAAACTATGCAGAAATATAACTGTTTCAGGGTGGAGGTAGGAAAACTAGATTTGCTCACGTAGTATGCTTTTCTTAGAAATCTGAAATATTCTTACCTGAAAGTAATAGGGGAGAAAGAAAACTATACCGAAGGCTTCTTTGCCTTCAGTGTCATACCCCCGTATTTAAAAGCTGTCTTGTTTTCAGGAAACTTTAGATCCAATTGATGAGGTCGCTGCACTCATTGCAGCCACCATTCATGATGTGGATCACCCTGGGAGAACCAACTCCTTCCTGTGTAATGCTGGAAGTGAGCTGGCCATTTTGTACAATGACACTGCTGTGCTGGAGAGCCACCATGCGGCCTTGGCCTTCCAGCTGACCACTGGAGATGATAAATGCAATATATTTAAAAACATGGAGAGGTAAGAACAATGATTGGGGAGTGTGTTGATCCCTCTCTGTCTTTTTTAAACAGCTATGTTGAAATATAATTCACATCTTATACAGTTCACCCATTTAAAGTGTACAAAGTATACAGTGGGCTGGGCATAGTGGCTCATGCCTATAATCCCAGCACTTTGGGAGGCTGAGACAGGAGAATCACTTGAGCCCAGGAGTTTGAGACCAGCCTGGGCAACATAGGGATACTCTGTCTCTACAAAAGGAAAAGAAATTAACCAGGCTCAGTGGTTGTGTCTGTAGTCCCAGCTACTCGGGAGGCTGAGGTGGGAGGATTGCTTGAGCTCATGAGGCTGAGGCTGCAGTGAGCCGTGATCACACCACTGCACTCCAGCTTGAGCAACAGAGCGAGACCCTGTCTCAAAATAATAACATGTACAGTGGTTTTTAGTATATTCATAGTGGTTTTAGTATATTCATAGAGTTGTGCAACTCATAGTATATTCAATTTTAGAATATTACCCCTTTGATAGAACCTCAAATTTATGAGCAGTTCCTTTCCATTCCCCCAACTCTAGTCCTAGACAACTACTGATCTACTTTCTGTCTCTATAGATTTGCCAGTTCTGGACATTTTATGTAAATAGAATCATACACAATGTGTGATCTTTTGTGACTGGCTTCTTTTACTTAGCACAGTGTTTTTAAGATTCAGCCCCTTTGTGTCTTGATGTTTCAAGATGAAGTATAATGCCGATATCTTGAGCTCTTAGAGACTCAGAGAAGCAGTCATCTATCTCCCTGAAGGCACTCCACGCTGCCCTTCCGTGCTCAGCGTACATCTCCTTGGCATTGTCTCTGTTTGCATGTCACTTCCTTGGGGAAGCTTTCCCTGATCTCTCATGCTAAGTTAAACCATCTAATTATTCAATCCCAGATTTCTTCATAGCACATACCACATTTCTTAATTATTTTTTAATTATTTGCATGTCGTCTGAATAGATTCTTAAGCTCTGTAAGGTCACAAGGGTCATATGTCACTGTGCCCTCAGTGCCACAGTGTTTGGTAACTTAGTGAGTATCAGTTGAAGAAGGAAAAAACATTGTGTCATGAAGAATACTTATTAATTTGGATTTTTAAAGAAGAGGATTCTTGATTTTGTAAAACTCCCTTGTGCCATGTTCTAGGATTTCAGAGGTGGAGTTAAAGTAGTTTCTATTTATATTTGCTTATAGATACATCAGTTATCAATGGAAAACCACATGAGACCCTATTAACTTTCTAGGGAAAGTTTTCTACTCAGCTGCAGAAAAGGGGTTGAATAGAGACTTTATTTCATATTCATTCATACCCCTTCAAGAAATGAATTTTTTAACGTACTAAAGTAAAAGTAAGGGTTAGAGATAGAGGCATCAAGTACTTCCTATGATTTCTCAAGCTGTCAAAAGATTGGTCCTCACATTCTGTGGGCACTAAAATTGTTGGGGCTCAAGGTACCTCCATGTGGGGTATATTTTTTCTAACCACAGATCTCTACATTGACAAGATAAACACTGCAACTATAAAGTTTTGCCTATAGCTTTTGGTTTTAACTTCTGTTTGGGTTCTCCTTGCTAACGATCTAGGCACTAACCCATAACTTCCACATCTTTTTAAAATGTGCCTTGTGACTTTCAGCGGCATTAGATTTATAGCTGCAGAGGACACATAATCTGAATAACAGATTGTTTTCAGGAGTACCTGACTGGTCTGGATCAGTAATCTGTAGCAGCCTCTAATTTGTCATCGAAAACAGGAATGACTATCGGACACTGCGCCAGGGAATTATCGACATGGTCTTAGCCACGGAAATGACAAAGCACTTTGAGCATGTCAACAAATTTGTCAACAGCATCAACAAACCCTTGGCAACGCTAGAAGAAAATGGGGTAAGGGAAACTTACTGCAAAGAGAACCTGTGTTTGGGGCCCTAGTACTGTTGGGTTATGGAGACACATGGGCCATGATATCAGCCACAGAAGGGTTCCCTCAGTGAGTATATTAGGGTTCTCTTAGAGGGACAGAACTAATAGGATATATACACACACACACAAAGGGGAGTTTATTAAGTAATAACTTACACAATCGCAAGGTCCCACAATAGGCTGTCTTCAAGCTGAGGAGCAAGGAGAGCCAGTCTGAGTCCCAGAACTGAAGAACTTGGAGTCTGATGTTTGAGGGCAGAGAGCATCCAGCAAGGGAGAAATGTAGGCTGGGAGGCTAGGCCGGTCTCTCCTTTTCATGTTTTTCTGCCTGCTTTATATTTGCTGGCAGCTGATTAGATGGTGCCCACCCAATTAAGGGTGGGTCTGCCTTCCCCAGCCCACCCACTGAAATGTTAATCTCTTTTGACAACACTCTCACAGACACACCCAGGACCAATACTTTGTATTCTTCAATCCAATCAAGTTGACACTGAGTATTAACCATCACAGTGGGCTCACTGAATTTAGTTTTTATTGGTTAAAAAATTATTTAAAGTGCAAAAACTTGGCAGGAAAAAAATTAGCACATCTAACTAGATGGGAAAACTCGAAAGGAAGGTCAGATTTTAGATAAGCTAACTTTAGACAGGTAAGCTATTCCCGCACCCTTTCTCACTAATATCCCCCTCCCTTCTTTGCCATTCTGTGATCAGTTGGAGTCCTTGATATCTCTTTCCAGCCACTCCCACTGGGCACATACCATGGTAGCAGCAGCTATCCTCTCTTGGTCCTCACTTAGAGGAGTGTGTGGATTGAGAAGGACACTGTATTTGTGTCACAAGGGTGACATTATTGTTGCCCCTGTTTCTACATTTGAGGCATGGAGTCCACAACAATTGCTGGGCAAGGATAACATTAACCCTCTCACCAGTCAGGAGACTCCAGCTGAGGAAGCACACAGGCCCAAGCTTCCATCATTTGCTTATCTGTAGAATGGGGATAAGAAGTCTCAAGGCATAGTACTGATGAGCATGGTACATGGTAGGCACTTAAGAACTGGTGCCTATTATACTAGATTATGTCATCAGCAACTTAAAGAATATGTTCTTTCATGAACCTTCTTCCTCTGAGGCCCACATTTACTGAACATGTTGGCAGCAACTCACAGTCTTCTGTACCACCCTCCTCCCCAGCTCCTATCACCATCCTGAGATATTTGCCACACACAGGGATGACTTATTCTCGCAGGCTAGGATCACAATTCCTTGACTTCTAACTCCATTTTACTTCTGCAACTCGTTTGGCCATGGCCTTTGTCTACCCCCTGGCTTTCTAGCATATTACCCCATGACACTTACTTTGTTTTAACCTGATGTTAAGAACTCTGTTTCCTCACCCTTTCCTGTTCTGTTTGTCAGCCTGCCTCTGACTTCACTCTCTTTCCAAAGACTTTTAACACAGAGGTGCCTATACCAGCCTCTTTTGTTGCCTCCTGCCCTGTCATTCTGGATAGGGCTGATTGTCACCTGGCCACCACTCCTGGCTGACTTCATGCCACAGAAGGAAACCACACACCTCACAGACTTGGTTTCCTCTGTCTAGTCTGCACAGCCCCTAGACTTAGCTGAGTTCTCTGCTCCACTTAACATTATAGTTCTCATCTCTGTTGTCGGTACAGGGGGTTACTTCTGAGAGACTGAAAATCAATATCCAGTGGGTCAGAGCAGGAGAAAGGAAGATAAAAGAAAATAGTTTCCAGGCTGGCAGTACAAAACTATAGTCACACTGCAGGTATTAATGGATCTGAAGAAAGAAGTGTCAGCACAGAGCTGGTCACAGTGGAAACCTGGAGCGACAAGAGCTACTGAAGTGTCACTGGTGTAGTAGTCATTTTGGCACTCTCCAGGAAGCGTGGGAAGCCTAGAGTCAGGATGCCACCTGCCTGTCTTGATGGCAGATCTGTTCCCTCTGAGCTGGGACTATCAGGCCTTCTTAGGCTACTGCTGTTGCATATTGAAATCATATGACTAACTCCTTTGGAAGGGTGCTTGATGGGCACGGAATCAGACTGAGGAGACCTGCTTGCCTCTGGTCTTTTCCATTGCTCTCTGCCCCAATACCCTCTAACCTGAATTCTCTTCAGAGAGCCTACAAATAGTGGTTCTATTGCATCATAAATTGATCCATACCCAGTGGGGATCCTTGTGATGCAGACAGCACATGGTACTGTGAGTGGAAGGCAGCCTGGGACTAAAGGCAGACCTTAAGTTCTTATCCTGGCTCAGCTGGTTGCTTTGGACAAGTCACTTCACCTCCCTGAGTCTCAGTGTCCTCATTTGTAAAATGTAATCAATAGTACTTTTCATGCTTACCATTAGATCTTCTTGTGAGTGCAGATCAGCAGAGAATGACTGTTAAGTCATTTATACATCAAAAATGTTAGGTGTGATCTTGGGAATCTGCCCTGTCACAGGACTGAGTTGAGAAGTAGGGAGCCTGTTGGGCTACAAGAGCCCATCTGTTGTGAGGGCAGAGAAATTTATTTTTTTCAGCTCATTCTCTTTTTTAATAAAATAAAAGACAAAACTAGTCTTTGAGTTCTTACCAAGGGGGGGAGAGAGAGAGGAAAAGAAAAAAGGCAACGGTGAGAAAGATTTAGTGAGAGGAAGAGAAGAAAGAGGCAAGGAAAAGGGGAACAGCAGATATACCAACCCCTAGTGCTACCCTCCACTTCTAGGTCCTGTTGGAATATCACTGAGCCTGGTTTTCTCCTGTGTAAAATGAGAGGCCAAGCTCAATGCTCGAATATCCTTGGCACTGTTTCATGAGATCCTTATCCTGACTAGTGCTCTTTTTGTGCTTACAGTGGTACAGACCAGTAAGAGAGGGCTTGGCACCAAGGGTCCCATTTTGATTGCTTTGAATTCCACTCATGTTTCAGGAAACTGATAAAAATCAGGAAATGATAAACACTATGCTTAGGACTCCAGAGAACCGGACTCTAATCAAACGAATGCTGATTAAATGTGCTGATGTGTCCAATCCCTGCCGACCCCTGCAGTACTGCATCGAGTGGGCTGCACGCATTTCAGAAGAATATTTTTCGCAGGTAAGATGCTGCCTCTTTTAAGTTTCTAGAGAGAGAGAGAGTTAAAACCCATAAAATCATACAAGATAATGGACTTAACACTAGGAAACAGGGTTCTAAACAAAATTCTGTCCTTGTATTGCATGTTTATTGGTAACAAATTTTTTTTCTTCTCTAAGAATATTTTTATTTTCCCTTTATTCTTGCAGGATATTTTTGTTAGATATAGCATCCTGGGTTGATGATTTTTTTCCTGAAAGTACTTTAAAGGAGTCATCTGGTCTTCATATTCTTTCTGAGTAGAAAAAAATCTCTCTTGGGGCAGAAAAAAAATATTAGGAAATATACTGGCCAAGATTATTCCAGATCTGGTGGAGGGCATATGCATATGCATACAGATTCAAGAAGCCCAGTGAACCTTAACCATGTCAGATGTGTCATAGTCAAGCAGCTAACAAGGTGAAGATAAATCTTGAAATCATCCAGAAGAAAAGCGATACATTACTTATAAGAAAACAGTGATTCTTACGTCCTCTGACTTCCCATCAAAAACTATGAAGGCCAGAAGACACTGAAACATCTTTAAAGTGCTGTTAGCTTTGGGAGGACAAGGTGGGAAGATCACTTGAGCCCAGGAGTCTTAAGAGCAGCCTGGGCAACATGGTGAGACCTTGTCTCTACAAAAAAATTAAAAGTTAGCCAGGCATAGTGATGCACTCCTGTAGTCCCAAGCTACCTGGGAGGCTGAGGCAGGAGGATTGCTTGAAGCCCAGGAGGTTGAGGCTGCAGTGAGCCATGATCATGTCACTGCACTCCAACCTGGGTAACAAAGTGAGACCCTGTCTCAAAACATACAGCTAACATTATATTTAGTGGCATGAGATATTGAATACATTCTTAAGATTGGAAACAAGGTAAGGGTGCCCATTCTTACCTCTTTTGTTCAGCATTGTATTGGTGGTCCTCATCATTGCAATAGACAGAGGAGAAAGAGGTTTAAAGAAAAAAAAGTAAGACATACATTTGCTTCTGTTTGTAGGTGACATGATTTTATGTAGAAAATTCTAAGGAATATACAAACAATTATTAGCACTAATAAGTGGATTTGACTTACCAGTGTCATTGGACATAGCTCAATATACAAAAGTGAGTTGTATTTTATGTACTGGCAACCAGCAATTGGAAAATGAAACCAAAAGCCCAGCCCCATTTACAGTAGAAAATTAAAAAATTAAAATTACTTAGGAAAAAATTTAATAAAAGATGACCAGAACTCTACAGTGAAAACCATAAAACATTGCTGAAAAATTTAATGAACACTTGAATAAACAGTGAGACATATCATGTTCACATACTGGAAGACTCAGTGCTAACATTCACTTCTACCCAAATTGGTTTTTTCAATTCAATGCAATCCCAATCAAAATCTCAGCAGACTTTTTTTTCTGTAGAAATCAACAGACTGTTTCTAAATTAAATATGAAAATGAGAAGGACCTTGAATAAGCAAAGCAAACTTAAAAAATAAAAAGTTGGAAGATATGCCCTGTTTGGCTTCAAAACTTAAAATAATCAAGACAGTGTGGTGCTGGCATGATGATAACAAGTACAACCATGGGACAGAATAGAAATCCAAGAAACAGATCACATTTATATGATCAGTGGCTAATGTGAAATTTTTTCAGCAAGTGGTGTTAGGATAATTGGATATTCCTATGCAAAAAAAAAAAACAAAAAAAACAAAAAGACCCACAACTCCTATCTCATACCATAGAGAAATTCATAGACCTACATACAATAGCTAAAACCATAAAGCTTTGAGAGAGAAACATACCAGAATATCCACAGTGACGGAAGTGGACAAAGATTTCTTAGATGCAGAAAGCAACAACCAGCCAGGTGCAGTGGCTTATACGTGTAATCTCAGCACTTTGGGAGGCCAAGGTGGGAGGATTACTTGAGTCCAGGAGTTTGAGACTCAGCCTCAGCAAGATAATGAGACCTCATCTCTAGAAAAAAAAAATTTTTTAATTAGTTGCCTGTGGTGGTGGTGTGTGGTGGTGGCACATGCCTGTGGTCCCAGCTGCAGGAGGATTGCTTGAGCCTAGGAGGTTGAGGCTGCAGTGAGTCATGATCGTACACTGCACTCCAACCTGGATGACAGAGCAAGACTGTGTCTTAATAAAAAGAACAACAACGATAAAAAGAAAATTTGATAAATTAGACTTCTTCAAAATTTACAAAGTTTGCTCATTCAAACACACCTAAGAAAATGTGCAGGCAAGCCATACTGGAGGAAAATATTTACAAATTATATTTGAAAGGACTGTATCCGTAGATATATAAAGAACTGTATTTGAAAGGACTGTATCCGTATAAAGAACTGTAACTCAGTAATAAAAGATAAACCACCCAGTTTATTATGGGCAAGTATTTGTCCAGACACTGCCCCAAAAAGCTATTATGAAAGACCAATAAGCATATGAAAAAGTGCTGAACATCATTAGTTATCTGGGAAATTCAAATTAAAACCACAGTGAAATACCACTACACACCCAATGGGATGGCTAAAAATGGGAAAGGCTGACACCACCAAATGAAGATGCAACTGGAATGCATGCATCTGTGATAGATGCATAGAATGCTACAGCCACTTTGGGAAGCAGTTCAGCAGTTCCTTTTTTCTTCTTTTTTTATGGTAAAATTTACTGTTTTAGATCTGTGTTTTCTTCCCTTCGTTCTCTTCATGTGATATATCACACTGATTGATCTTCATGTGCAGAACCAATCTTGCATTTCAGGAGTAAATTCCACATAGTCATTGTGTATAATCCTTTAATATGCTGCTGAGTTTGGATTGCTAGTATTTTATTAAGGATTTTTGCATCAGTATTTACAGGGGATATTGGTCTGCAATTTTCTTGTAGTGTCTTTGTCTGGCTTTGTTATTAGGATAAGCTGGCCTCATGGAATGAGTTAGGAAGTACTTCCTTCCTTTTCAATTTTTCTGGAAGAGTTTGAGAAGGATTGATATTAATTCCTCTCAAAATGTTTGGTAGAACTTAACCAGTGAAACCATCCTTTTTTGGGAGGTTTTTGATTATTGATTCAATCTCCTTGCTAGTCATTGGTCTATTCAGATTCTGTTTATGATTCAGTCCTGGTAGGTTGCATATTTCCAGGAATTTAGTCATTATGTTGGCATACAATTGTTCATGGTACTCTCTTACAATCCTTTTTATTTCTGTGAAACCTGGAGTCATGTTCCCACTTTCATTCTGATTTTAGTAATCTGGGTCTTGTCTTTTTTTCTTAGTCCATCTAGCCAAAGATTTGTCAATATTGTTGATCTTTTCAAAAAATTATCTTTTGGTTTTGTTGATTTTTCTGTATTGGTTTTTCTGTTTTCTGTGTACTTCTGTTCTTTATTATTTTCTTCCTTTTGCTAGCTTTAGATTTAGTTTATTCTTTCTATAGTTCCATAACATGTTAAGTTAGGTTGTTGATTTAAAATCTTGTAGACATTTACAGCTGTTAATTTCCCCCTTATCACTGTTTTTACTGCATCTAATAACTTTTGGCATAGTGTGCTTCATTTTCATTTGTCTCAAAGTATTTTCTAATTTCCCTTATGATTTCTTGTTTGATCCCTTGGTTGTTTAAGAGTATATTAGTCCATTTGCATTGCTATAAAGGAATACCTCAGGCTTGGTAATTTATAAAGAGAAGTTTATTTTGGCTCATGGTTCTGCAGGCTGTACAAGCATGGAACTAACGTCTACTTAGCTTCTGGTGACGGCCTTAGGAAGCTTGTGATCATAGCAAAAGGGGAAGCAGATATATCACATGGCAAGAGAGCAGGGGGAATTGCCACACTCTTAACCAGATTACCTGTAAACTCAGAGCAAGATCTCTCATTACCATGGGGAGGGCACTAAGCCATTCATGAAGGATCTGCCCTCATGACCCAAACACATCCCACCAGACCCCACCTCCAGCACTGGGGATTATTTTTCAACATGTGATTTGAAGGGGACAGACATCCAAACCATATCAAAGCATATGCTACTTAATTTCCATATACTTGTGAGTTTCCCGGTTTTCCTTCCATTATTGAGTTTTGCTTTCATTTCACTGTTACTAGAAAAGGCACTTTGTATGACTTTACCTTTTAAAATATATACTGTTTGTGGCCTATCATATGTTATATCCTGGAGAATGTTCCATTTGCACTTGAGAAAAAAATGTATATTCTACTGTTGTTGGGTGGATGTTCTATACATTCTGTTAGGTCCGCTTGGCCTAGAGCATTGTTAAACTCTATTGTCTCATTGTTCTGTTCATTATAAAAGTGTAGTATTGAAGTCTCCAAGCATTATTTTAGAAGTATCTGTTTCTTCCTTCAGTTCTATAAATGTTTGCTTCATATGTTTTGGAACTCTGGTATTTGGTGCTTATGCTTATAATCGTTATATCTTCCTGATGAATTGACCCTTTTATTAATGTCGTTCCAGGCTGGAGTGCAGTGGCACAATCTTGGCTGACTGCAACCTCTGCCTCCCAAGTTCAAGCAATTCTCCTGCCCCAGCCTCCCGAGTAGCTGGGATTACAGGCACGTACCACCATGCCTGGCTAATTTTTGTTTTTTTAGTAGAGGCGGGGTTTCATGTTGGTCAGGCTGGTCTCGAACTCCTGACCTCAGGTGATCCGCTTGCCTCAGCCTCCGAATGTGCTGGGGTTACAGGCCTGAGCCACCGCGCCTGGCCTGTAACAGTTTTTGACATAAAGTTTGTCTCTTAGGATACTCACCCCAGCTCTCTTTTGGGTATTATTTTCATGAGATATCTTTTTCCATCCTTTCATTTTCAACTTATGTATGTGTTGAGAGCTAAAGTGATTCTCTTGTAGATAGAATGTAATTGGATCGTGTGTTCTTATCCATTCTGCCAGTCTGTGGCTTTTGAGTTGAATCTCTTTACATTTAAAATAATTACTGATAGGGAAAGACTTTTGCTACTTTGTTAGTTTTCTGTATGTCTTACAGCTTTTTTGTCCCTCTTCCTCCATTACTGCCTCCTGTTGTGCTTATTTGATATTTTGTAATGGCACATTTTGATTCCCTTTTTCTATAGATAGTTTCATTGTGGATACCATAGAGATTGCCTAGGACAACCTAAAGTTACAACAATTAGTTTTAAATTGATATCAACTTAACATTAATTGCATACACGAACTCCTATATAGCTCCACCACCCCACTCTGTTTTGTAAATGTCACAAATAATATCTTTATACATTATATGCCCATTAACATTTAAAATTATTTTGTATGCATTTTTAAAAGCAAAGTTACAAACCAAAACTGTAAAAATGCTGCTTTTTATATTTTCCCATGTATTTACCATTATCAGAGATCTTTATATCAAGTTTACAGTCTAGCTTCCTTTTATTTCAACCTAAAGGATTTCCTTTAGCATTTTTTGTAGGTCAGATCTAATGGTAATGAATTCCCTCAGCTTATGTTTATCTAGAAATGTCTTAATTCCTCCCTCTTTTTTGAAGGACAGTTTGCCAGAATCAGAATTTTCAGTTGACAGTTTTTTGTCTTTTAACACTTATATATATAATTTCACTGCCTTCTGGCCTTCAAGGTTTCTGCTGAGAAATGAGCAGATCATCTTATTATTTCCTATATGTGATGAGTCTCTTTTCTTTTACTGGTTTCGAGATCCTCTGTCTTTTGACTGTTTGGTTATAGTGTGCCTCAGATTGATCTCTGTGGGTTTATCCTACTTGGAGTTTATTTAGCTTCTTGGATTTGTAGATTCATATCTTTCCCAAAATATGGCATTTTTTGGCCAAGATTTTTTCAAATATGGGGTCTCACTATATTGCCCAAGCTGGTCTTGAACTTCTGGGTTCAAATAATCTCTGTCCTTTTCTTCTCCTCCTCTTTTTGCTGGACTCATAAGATGTGTATTGGTCCATTATGATGGTTTCCCATAAGTTCATTAGGTTCTATTCACTTTTCTTCGTTCTTTTTTCTTTCTTCTGTCTGCCCAAATCTGATGCTGAACCCCTCTGGTGAAGTTTGTTTTTTTGTATTTTTCAACCTTCGAATTTGAGATGGAGTTTTTGCTCTGTCGCCCAAGCTGGAATGCAGTGGTGCCATCTTGGCTCACTGCAACCTCCGCCTCTTGGGTTTAAGTGATTCTCCTGCCTCAGCCTTCCAAGTAGCTGGGATTACAGGTGCCCACCACCATGCCCAGCTGAGACGAGGTTTCACCATGCTGGCCAGGCTGGTCTCAAACTCTTGACCTCAGGTGATCCCACCTCAGCTTCCCAAAATGCTAGGATTACAGGTGTGAGCCACCGTGCCTGGCCTGTTAGGTTACTTTTCATAATTTCTTTCTTTGCTGATATTCTCACTGTGTTGTTCACCTGTCATTTCCTATAGTTCCTGGTCTGTGTGTGTGTTTTTTTTTGTTTTGTTTTGTTTCGTTAGGTCTTTGGGCATATTTAAGACAGTTGTTTTCAAGTCTTTGTCCAGTGCCTGTACATCTTTAGGGACAGTTTCTTTTCTTCGAGTGTACCATATTTTCTAGTTTCTTTGTATGCCTTGTGATTTTTGTTGAAAATTAGGCATTTTAAAAAACAGCCACCTCTCCTACTTAGTCTTTGGAAACTGTCTCTGAGCCTAACAATTAACCCATCATGAAAATTTTAAGTTTTCTCAAACGCTTTATGAGTCTGTCTTGCCTGGGTCTGCATATACATACCCTTCTTAATTCCCCTATATACATAGCTGCTTTCGAATGTCTTAATTTCCTGAAGTATTTTGTCTGAGGTTATCCTCAGGGCCTTAGATGATCTATTGTTCATCTGTTGCTCATAATCTCTTGTTTTTAGGCATCCATATCTGTCATCCCCCTGCAGCTTTCCTGAGTAGTAGTAATTGCTTTTCTACCTGGGAGCTAAGTGAAACAGACTAATCCTTCAGGCAGCCCACAGACTTGTCAGAATGTTGCAGATAAGGTCTGCTCTGCTCCCTCCAGTTCAAGGGACACAGTTGGAAACTGGGCTGCTGCCTCCTCCGGACCAAGATTGTACCACGCTGGGGAAGTGGTGCAAGGTTGAGTGAAAATACCCTTAAGTTTCCTACTGTTTTGAATGTGACTTTTCTTGAATGGGCATTTACTTGTTTGCTGTAGAATTTGACTGTTTTCCAGAGTCTCTTGTAAGGTTATTTTAGCCAATCTTTTGTTTCATGGAGATGTTTTCATGGAGGAATGAGGACTTGGAGCTTCCTAGTCCACCATATTACTGATGTTACTCCAGTGGTCAGGCTTTGGTTTTAAAGTCATTAAGACACAGTTGCTTCTTGTATTCAGTGGGATTAGGTTTGCAAGTTCACTCCTTATAGCCACCCTCTCTCTTGAATGGCATGGATACCAAGAGTGCCAGGGCCTGAAGCAAGGTGAAGAGGCATCTGTGGTTTCTCTCTGACTGGGGCTGCTTGACTTCATGGGGAGTGGAGCTTGAGTACCACTTGCCTGGCTCTGTGCCAGGTGTACAGTCTTATTTTTGTTTGGGGCACAGTGGTGAAATGTGAAACTTGTAGACCCTGCCCTTCAGGTGGGGTCACAGAAAGGAAGCATCTATAGGTGTGGAGCTATCACTGGTGACTTAGATGAGGGCATGGGCCACAGTTTGCTGGTCCCCTTAGTAAACAGTGATCTCCGGGAGGGAACGGGGGCCCTGGACGCTCCATGCACTTGTCACATTGGGCCAAAGAGAAGAAATCTAAGCATGAGGGTCTTCACTGACCTTCAGCCAGCCAGCTGCTTCCATGTGAATAGGGAGGGCAGGCCCTGAGAGCAGACGCCTCTGGATGACTTGACTGGCTGAGCTAATGAAGCCTTTGCCATGACTGCCCAGAGAGAGCTGGTTTAGGGTCTAGCATGACCAAGGAAGGGTACATCAGGAGAGCGCCCCACCCAGGGCACTGCTGTTTTAGCTGAACAGGCCCATGGGCTGTGAACCCAAGGCCCTCCCTGCGCCCCCCACCCCTTCCTCTCTATACCATGGCAGAGACTTATGTAGGGCTGACTGCTTTTCTGAGACAGCACTGAGGCTGCCAGCCTGTGGCCAACAGCAGGGCCTTCACCACAGCCAGCGGATGCTGAGCCAGCGTTCCCCACTCCTTCTCTTACCAAAGCACGTGAATCCCATATTCTAAACCACCAGAACAGCAGGAGCTCTTACTTCTGGCTTTTGCCCAGTCCCACAGTCTGGCACTGTCCACCTGAAAACAGGAAGCATGGGCCTCTTTCTTGGCACGTGATTCCAGCACTGTCAACACTTACCTAGCGTAAATGCACCTCTGGGCACTGTGCTAGGTACGGTGCCATCCTAGGAAAACGTCCAGAGGTTTGCCTGCTTCCCTCAAGTAGAGAGCCCATATGGAGAGCTGGAGTGAGTTGTTGTGCACGGGGCAAGGTGCACAACTACTTGGTAGAGCCAGGCCTCTGGGGGTCACTCTGGGAGAGCCTGAGGTGCTGGGCCAGGTGTAGTAAGGAAGATGGGAGAAGGGTGGCTGAGTGCACAGAAGAAAGGCAGTGGAGTCCGTGACTTTGGGGATCCCCATGCAAGTGCCAGAGCTGGTGCTGTAGAGCTGTGGTAGGGGTAGAGAGATGCTGGGACGAGAGAACTTTCTGACCTGGCATTCCTGGAGGGCCTGTGAGTGCAAGCATGGCAATGTTCTTGTTGAGGCGCTGCAGCCATGGTGAGGCCCTGTGGAGCAAGGGCTAAGGGGAGGAGCTGTGAGTGGGTTCCGCCAGCCCCCAGAAGCCTGGCTGTGATGGGGTGAACTCTGCTGACCATTTGGGAGGCAGAAGTACGGCTGTCTTACAAGAAGACACGTCTTGTAAGCGGCCAACAGTGGGACGTGACTTCAGTGGTTAGCCTTTCTTCTGTGCACTCAGCTACCCTTCTCCCATCTTCCTTACCACACCCGGCCCAACACCCCAGGCCCTCCCAGAGTGACCCCCAGAGGGCTGGCTCTACCCACTCCAGCCCCGGCACTGGGGAGAAAGGCTAGTGTTCAGCACCACAGCCACCATCCCCTCCACCCAGCCCCACACATGTACTAGGGTCCCATCTAGAAGAGCTGCTCCCCCCAGCACACTCCTACCTCACTCCATCTGTGCTTGCCCTGTTCTCATCCTGCCCCACCATTTCACTTGACTCCCAGCACAGGTGCCCTGGCACAGCAGGGATCTTGTGATTCTCGCTGAACATCCACAGGGGCCTCTAGAGAATACACTGAGGACTTCTGGCCTCATTCCAGTGCCTCTTTACCACCCCATGGGCCTTACCTCACCCTTTTCTCCAGCACTGTTGGGCCAAAATGAGACCTTATCAAAGAAAGAACAGGACACTTGCCTTTTTCCTCAGGTTCTTAATTATGTTTTTAGTTTTTTGTGAGTCTCTCTGGAATCCTGAAGATGTGGAAGAGTTTGACTAAAGTACATAAATACTCAGAGCTTTTTTTTTTTTTTTTTTTTAACATCCAGGATCTCAAGGGTGTTCAGAACCTTTTCAAATAAATAAGACAGCCATAGAAGAGAAGCAGCCTATAGGCCTTTCCCTGTGAAATGGCCCCTGTATGGGGACACTTCAAGCTGGGTGGAAGGACAGTTGCACTGTGACAGGAGAAAAGAAAGGATCTGTTTCTCTGAGGAACGTGAGTCCCCTTTAGTTGTCAGGCCCAGAGAGGCACTGAAATGTGACAGCAGTTACGCCTCACTCCCCACACTGACCTAAGTAATTGCGTGCTCTGTGGACTCTAAGCTAGTAGCCATAAATTAACCTAACAATGCCATAATTCATACCCTATCATTCAACAGTATATAGCCAATTACTAATCAGTGTTCTTTTAATAAACCAGTACAGTAAAAATTCCTTAAAACTTTTATAATTGCTGATTCATTCATTTTTCTTTAAAAACTGGAGCATCTCCTTTATTCTGCAGAACACTTCCAGTGTTTCCTGAGCAGCTGGCCTCAACCTTGGCCCAAATAAACTCTGTATGTTAATTTTGCCTCAGTTTCTTTAGGTCAGTAGGAACGACAGAGCAGTGGCTGACTACAGAAAATGTTTGGGATCTTACCTGAGGAGCTTCTGCAAGGAGGCTTCCAGATGTTTAAAGTTTGGCTTGAGTTGGGGTGTCCTCAGACCCCGCTGACATGGAGTAGTCATCATTCTGAGAACAACTTGGTATCTGTTATGAGACGTGGTTTGGCTGGGTGAGGTGGCGATTGGCTTCACACTGTGACAAGCCACCTTAGGCTGCCAGGAGAAGCTCTCCGTGGGGGAGAGGCTGCCCCTAGGTGGAGTGAAACCAGGTGCTGGGATCCCCTGATCATGACGTTTTCTGCTTTGCAGACTGATGAAGAGAAGCAGCAGGACTTACCTGTGGTAATGCCAGTTTTTGACAGAAATACCTGCAGCATCCCCAAATCCCAAATCTCTTTCATTGATTACTTCATCACAGACATGTTTGATGCCTGGGATGGTAAGAAATCTTCCTTAAAATAGCATATTTTTCTCTAAATAATAGGGAACCATTATGAAGGAGTGCATTTGACTCATTTAGAATATGATTTGGGGCCTGGGCTTTCAGGAACTAGAGAGAAGTGAACCATCACCGAGGGCCCCTGAGGGCTGGGTGTTCTTTCTTAACACTCTCCACAGGCTTAGGCATCTTTATGCCTGTTTTATAGATGACGGGATTGAATTTGGGGCCCCACAGCTTATAGTAGAGCAGCTAGGGTTCAAAACCAATCGTGCCGGCTCCAAAACCCATGGTGTTTCTACAGCAGCCCTTTGCCCTCCACTATCCCCTGCTTCTCCCGGCCTCACTCTACACAAGACCAGAAGGACTGGTCTGTCTCTGACTGATGCATGTCACCCTCCTCTAACTTCAGGGGGGCACAGGAGTCTATCAAAAAAATATCAGAGAACTGATATTCCATGGTCATCTTTGTCCTGAGGGCTGCACCTTGGAGGAGGGGCTACAGGGCTGATAAATGTCCAGGAAATAAACCCGTGTCTCAAGAAGGCCGCAGAACAGGGGTAGGCGGCTGGGGAGAAGGACTGAAGCAGTGGAGACAGCTGCGGCTTTGGGGGAAGTGCATGCTCTGCAGTTCACTGCCTCTGGGACTGAGACCAGACGTGTGCATCCCCAGGCTGCACGTTCTTCATGTGGTGCAGGTGGAAGGAGATGCTGGTGTATGATGTGAAGCATGCGTGAAGGGAGAGCGAGCACACAAGGGCCAGGCCGTCAGGTGGGGGCACACTACATGTTGCTTTCTGACACCCAGGCCCAAAGGTGCTGGTTTAATGGTAATTAAGCAGATTAGCCACCTTCTGTTTTATTTACCACAGTTACCAGCTCAGCAGGTGGTCATAGAGGAGGTGCTGGCATTGAGAATAGGGTCAGCCAACTTCAGTCAGCCATGGCTCGGCTCGTTGAAGCTGCTGGGTGTGTTTGCCAGGGTCTCTTTAGCCTCACGCAGATGCCTGCTCCCATCTGTCACTCTTTAAAATGCTCTTAGTAGAAAGCCCAAAATGTAAACAGAGGCTGTGAAAGGATATCACATTCCCATCTTTCTCTCCAGCCTTTCTAGACCTGCCTGATTTAATGCAGCATCTTGACAACAACTTTAAATACTGGAAAGGATTGGACGAAATGAAGCTGCGGAGCCTCCGACCACCTCCTGAATAGCGGGAGACACCACCCAGAGCCCTGAAGCTTTGTTCTTTTGGTCATTTGGAATTCCTGAGGGCAGCCAGAGTTCCTTGGTCCTTTCAGTATTAGGCAGAACAGCCCCCTGGTCTGCATAGCCTGTGAAAGCCCACGGGGACATCAGTAACCTTCTGCAGCCACCATCCGATGCCATTACTGTCAAGTGAGACTTGGCCACTATAGCCTGGGCCTGCTGCAGGAGCTCTTCAGAAAGGCACATGAAGACCATGGTTTGCATCAGCTTTCTGATAAAACACAAGGTCTGGAGTGCCCCTGCAAAAGGTATTAATGGATTTCCTGCCAGTGACAGAGCATGTCTATTGCAAACAATTTCTCTCAGTTATGTTCAGCACTTAAGAACGGCTAATGGTAATAGGATCTTTAGCAACTTTTTCACATCATAGAAGGTGCAATCACTCACTTTGGAACACTACTGAGAGTGACTTCTCTTTTAAAATTGAGTAGCAAATGAAAAATTAAAAGAAAATTTGAACTTGATTATTAATATCAGTTAAAATGCTTTATTTATTTTATTAAAAGCTCAGTATTTTCTGTGAATTCAAAAATAGTTCAAAGCCAAAGCCAACTTCAAATACCATGACTAAATTTACATGATTCATATTCATTATGCATTACTTGGTATACAGACTTATTTTCATAATGCAAATTAATATAAAATGACATTTTTACTGCACTATAGAAATATTCGTGTATGTTAAACTTTTCTGATTGAGGCTAATTGGAAAAAGCTGGGGTCTTTTTCTAAGCACTAAAGAAGGCTGCTTCTACTCTATAGAACCCAGGGCTCTGAAATAGCTCTAGCTGCCTAATGAACTTCACAGGTAACTCCCCAAGGTAAAATTAGTGGTTTGCAAAGAAAAATTAGGACTTAACACTTTTTTCTAAAATTTTATAATTGAATTCCAAACGTCTACCCTATTTTATACTGTTTCTACAAAATATTCCTTATAAAAACAAAGAACAAAAATGGTATATTTAATGAATTGACATTTTATAACCAACCTGTTTTTATCTACAGTGGGAATCTTTGATGCCAGAAATTTATAAAGAGGTTCTGTACCTTCACACTTTGAATAAGCATAATACCATAAAAAATGACACTTGACATGTCAATGTGTTTGTCATTTCATTTTAAACTCGTATTTGTGGTTTTTTCCCAGATAAAAATGAAATTAAACCATTTCTTTTTAAGAAATCATGTTTTATCTTTTTGGAGAATTCTTTGTTTCATAATACTTATAATATTTATTTTTTTAAATAAAGGTCAGGCACAGTGGCTTATGACTGTAATCTCAGTACATTGTAAGCCTAAGAGTTCAAGACCAGCCTGGGCAACATAGCAAGACCTCATCTCTACAAAAAATTTAAAAATTAGCCAGGCATAGTGACATACACCTGTGATCTCTGCTGCTTAGGAGCTGAGGTGGGAGGACTGCCTGAGCCAAGGAGTTCAGTGCTGCAGTGAGCTATGATCATGCCACTATATTCCATCCTTGGCAACAAAGCAAGACCCTATCTCTAAATAATAAATAATATTCCCTACTTTACAGAAAAGATTGGTAGTTAAATGACTTTTTCAGGGTCACACAGGGCCATATGAGTATGTTGAGAAGTTCTCAGAATTAACCTTAGTTCACTGCCTGGTACCTCTGAATGGGTATTGAGAGATGAGAGGCACACTGGAGAACTGACAGAGGGCTCTCAGAGATGGGTGCTGGGTACCAGGTACCCATTCAGAGATGTCAGGACACTGGAGGGCTGACAGGGCAAGCCCTTTGGGGTCTCTGTTTAAGGAAACAAAGGCTTTGTCCTATGTTAAGACATTTGACCTGGGATGGTAATTGTGGACGAAGTGGGGAAGACAGTTCTGTCCCCTCCCCAGGTGCAAAGGAAAAAGGAAATGAAGCACACGAAGAACTCAACCATCTTGAGGCAGACATAGCAGTGTATGCAATATATGGAATTTGCATCACCAAGACTGGTAACAATTATCAAATAATCTGAAAGAGACGTTAAGATGAGTAGGCTTAACATGCTTAAACAGATAAGCAAAAAAGAAACTAAACCAGACCTGGCGTGGTGGCTTACACCTGTAATCCCAGCACTTTGGGAGGCCGAGGCGGGTGGATCACGAGGTCAGGAGATCGAGACTATCCCGGCTAACATGGTGAAACCCCGTCTCTACTAAAAAT
>NW_012105520.1:1251135-1253911 GCF_000951045.1 Mandrillus leucophaeus | reverse complement strand
GAAAGCAAAGAAGAAATAAAATGCAACTAATGCAACCAGTAAAAGAAAAATGGAAAAAGAAAATGCATGAGTTAGAAAAGACAGTGGCAGAAATAAGTATAAACTCATACACACAATCTACTGTAAAGATCTACATGTTAAAAAAAAAAAAAAAAGCATATGGTGAAACCCCGTCTCTACTAAAAATACAAAAATTGGGCGTGGTAGCATGTGCCTGTAGTCCCAGCTACTCAGGAGACTGAGGCAGGAGAATCGCTTGAACCAGGAAGGTGGAGGTTGCAGTGAGCTCAGATCATGCCACTGCACTCCAGCCTGGACGACGGAGCAAGACTCCATCTCAAAAAAAAAAAAAAAAAGGTAGCATATGACAAAAGATATAAACCAAACTTGGTAGCTCAAATCAATGTAAATTTATTGTCTCATGTTTCCTGGGACTGTAAGGCTGGAGTCAAGGTGTCAACAGGGTTGGTTCCTTCTGTGGGCCCAGAGAGAGGAATCATCCTGTGCTGCTGACAATCCTTGATGTTCCTTGGCTAGCAGATGCATCGTCCCAATCTCTGCCTCCATCTTCACATTGCCTTCTGTAGGACCTGTGTCTTCCCTTCTACTTATAAAAACACTGGTCCTTGGATTTAGGGTCTATGCTAAATCCAGGCTGGTTTCTCTTCAAAATCCTTAACCAATTACGTCTGGAAGGACCCTATTTCCACATGGAGTCACATTTTGAGGTTTCAGAGGGAAACTGTTCTACCCATGACCAGATGGTGACATCATGTTCTTGTTTGCTTACTCTGATGAAGCAAGCTGCCACATTGTGAGCTGCCTTGTGAGACATACATGGCAAGGAACTAATGATAGCCTGCAGCTCACAACCAGCAAGGAACTGAATCCTCCCAGCAACCACGTGAGTGAGCTGGAAGTAGATCCTGCCCTAGTCAAGTCTTTAGATGAGACCACTCTCCCAGGAGACACCTTGATTACAGCCTTACAAGAGAATCTGAGCCAGAGGGCCCAGCTAAGCTACACCTGGATTCCTGACACACAGAAACTGAGATAACAAATGTTTTAAACCATTACGTTTTAATGCAGTTTGTTGCACAGCAACAAATAACTAATATGTAAACTGTATAGCACTGAAAAAGAACGAAGCAGAGCTACAGATGTTAACTGGGGGAAAGATTAATAATACTGGATGAAAAGGCAAAATTGCACTATGATATAGTTTATGTAAATTTTTTGAATACCCAGTACACTAATGCTCATGTAGAAATTAATAGTAGGAACATTAAAATTCAAATATTCAGGAAGTTTACAAATACTGTGAACTGGCTTATCGAATACTGCCTAGCCTCCTGGTGTACACACAGAGAGTGAAAAGCCTTTCTTCCAAACTCCCTTGCACCCAGGTTTTTATATCTAATTTAGATTCACTTGTCAGACGGCATTTGTCCAAGACTGATGTAGAACTGAGTCATAAATGGAAAAAAGCAAAGGTCCACATTGGGGCATTAATTTTGAATGTCAGAAATGCCATTCTAGACCCAGCAGCTATAACGACAGCTTCCTGATTGTGGTAGAAACAACAAGGGTTTGGAGCCACAGCAGTAACTTTGGCAGCCCAGCCTGAGGTGTGATTTTAAGGAGACTTTCCAGGAAACACAGTCAAGGGTCTATTTTTTCAGCTCTTGCACTGAATAAATCCCTTCGCTTAAGCCAGCTAGGGGAGTTCTCCAGTCTCAAAATTAAGGACTCTGATCCAGACCAGAAGTATATACTCCAACTTGAAAATGGCAGTTACCTTTGGAGGCTGGGGAGGGGTCTGGTGCTGGGAAGACCTTCAAAGGGAACTATGTATATTTTCTATTTCTGAAATAATAAAGCAGAGGCAGGGCATGGTGGCTTATGCCTATAATCCCAGTACTTTCGGAGGCCGAGGCAGGTGGGTCACCTGAGGTCAGGAGTTCAAGACCAGCCTGGCCAATATGGTGAAATTCCGACTCTACTAAAAATACAAAAAAAAAATTAGCTTGGTGTGGTGGTGGGCGCCTGTAATCCCACTTACTTGGGAGACTGAGGTGGGAGAATCACTTGAACCTGGAAGGCAGAGGTTGTAGTGAGCCGAGATCATGCCACTGCACTCCAGCCTGGCGACAGAGCGAGACTGTCTCAAAAAAAAAAAAAAAAAATGGTAGACACAGCAAAATGTTAACATTTATTAAGTCTAGTGGTGAATACATTAATTTTTTTTAAAGGTAGCTAGGGCCAAGGCAGCTAGGATTTTTTTTTTTTTTTTTTGAGATAGATCTCTGTTGCCCAGGCTGGAGTGCAGTGGTTCAATCAGGCTCACTGCAGCCTCTACCTCCCAGGCTCAAACAATTCTCCCACCTCAGCCTCCTAGAGTAGCTGGGACTACAGGCATATTTTAAGCAGAAAAAGTAGTACAGAAAACAGAAGCCATATGAAAAAAATTTAAAAATCAACAATAAAAATCAAAATATTTTATGTGACAAATCACAATATGTCAAAAGCAGGGAAATGTTTATAATTCATTTTATAAAAGTTTACTTCCATAATACTGATTGTTAAAATGTTTAAGAAAATGAACAGTATGGAAGAAAAAATTTAAAAATGTTATGAACAGAAAGTTTGTAAGTTAAAAAAAAAAAGGTTCTTAAAGTTTATACTAAACTTCACTGATAGTAATCGAAATGCAAATTAGAACCAATCTGAGATATTTTTCGCCTTTAAGATGAGTAAATAATAAAAAGCTTGATAA
>NW_012105520.1:1245310-1245828 GCF_000951045.1 Mandrillus leucophaeus | reverse complement strand
AAAAAAGAAAAAAAACTAAACCAACACAGTTTAAAAATAATGGATTTGACAAAAAACCATATTAATAGACTAGAGATGATGAATATAGTCATTGAAACAGACAAAAAAACTTCAAAGTGTAGGTGTCACTGAAGACCAGACGTAACTAGAGGGAATTAGTAAATTGGAAGACAATGAAGGGACTCAATTAGAATACAGCACAGAGAGAGAAAAATGGAAAATTTTAAAGATAAAACATGAGAATAGAAAGAAACACTTCAAAATATGTCCAGTTAGGAGATCCAGAAGGGAGAATGGGGAGAGGCACCATCTGGAGGAGGACAGAGTCCTCCAGGATTTGATAGACACAAGTCCACAGATTTAACGGCACATTGAATCCTAAGCAGTATAAATAAAACAGATCCACACAAGTGAAGCTGTAGACCATTGAGCACAAAGAGAAATACTTAAAAGCTGAGAAAAGACAGGCTGGGCATGGTGGCTCACACCTGTAATCTCAGCACTTTGGGAGGCCGAGG
>NW_012105520.1:1238089-1241930 GCF_000951045.1 Mandrillus leucophaeus | reverse complement strand
TCCAGCACTTTGGGAGGCTGAGGCAGGAAGATCACCTGAGACCAGGAGTTCAAGACTAGCCTGAGAAACATAGTGGGACCCTGTCTCAGCAAAAAATACAAAAATTCGCCAGGCATGATGGCACGCATCTGCAGCCCCAGCTACTCAGGGGGCTGAGGTAAGAGGATCGCTTGAGCCTGGGAAGTCAAGGCTGCAGTGAGTCATGATGGCACCACTGTATTCCAGCCTGGGCAACAGAGTGAGACCCTGTGTCAAAAACAAAAACAAAACACACATAATTAACACATGGGCCAAAGAAGAAACCTCAGGAAATTTTCATATTTTAAACTAAATGAAATTTAAACACAGCTTGCCAAAATTTGTGGGATACAGTGAAAGCAGTGTTTAGAGGGAAGATTATAGCATTGAATGTGTATATTAGAAAAGAATACAGTATACAATTAATTATCTAAGCTTCTACCTTAGAAAACTGGAAAAAGAAGAGCAAATGAAATCCAAAATAAACTGAAGAAATAGTAAAAAAGTAGACCAGAAATAAATGATATTAAAAACAGGAAATAAAGTCAATGAAACCAAAACCTGGTTCTTGGAGAAGACCAACAAAACTGATAAGCCTTTAGCCAGGTTTACTAAGAATAAAAGAAGACACAAATTATTAATCAGAAACAAAAGAGAGGGTATCACTACAGATCCCATAGACATTAAAAAGATAAAGGAATACTATGAAAAACTCCACACCCACAAATTTGATAACCTAGATGAAAAGGACCAATTTGGCCAGGTGTGGTGGCTCATGCCTGTAATCCCAACAGTGGGAGGCCGAGGCAGGTGGATCACTTGAGGTCAGGAGTTCAAGACCAGCCTGGCCAACATGGTAAAACCCTGTCTCTACTCAAAATACGAAAGTTAGCTGGATGTGGTGGCGGGCACCTACAATCCCAGCTACTCGGAGGCTGAGGCAGGAGAATCGCTTGAACCTGGGAGGCGGAGGTTGCAGTGAGCTGAGATCATGCCACTGCACTCCAGCCTGGGCAGCAGAGTGAGAGTCAGTATCAAAAAAAAGAAAAAAGAAAAAGAGAGAAAGAGAAGAAAGAAAAGAAAGGAGAAACCAATTCCTTGAAAGACACTCTACCAAAACTCACAAGAAACAATCTGAATAGGCCTATATCTATTAAAGAAATAAAATCAATAATTAGTAACTTTCCAAAACAGAAAATGCCAGGCTCATATGGATTTACTTGTGAATTCTGTTAGACATATAAGTAAGAAATTATACCACTTTTTTACAATCTGGTTCAGAAGATCAAAGCAGAAGGGATACTTTATAACTCATTATATGGGGCCAGACTCACCCTAATACACATACCACACAAAGACATGGCAAGGAAATAACAGACCAATATCTTTCATGAACCTAGATACAAAAATCCTCAACAAAATATTAACAAATAGAGTCCAGCAATGTGTAAAAAGAATTACACTTGACAACCAGATAGGATTTATCCCAGGTATGAAAAACCCACAGTTATTTTCATACTGAATGGTGAGAAACTAGAATCTTTCTTACCAACAACAAGAGCAACGCAAGGAGGTCCCTGTCACCATTCCTTTTCAACACTGGACTGCAGTCCAGTGAAAAGAAAGGATATACTAAATAAGAAGGAAGAAATAAAACTATGTTCACAGATGACATGATTACCTATGTAGAAAATCCAAAAGAATAAAAAAACCTGGAATAGCCATTATGGCAAGGTTGCAGGGTACAGTGTTAAAAAAAAAAAAAAAGTCACTTTCCTATACCAACAATAAATAGAATTTGAAATTAAAAACACAATACTATTTATGTTAGCCCCCACACCTCAAAATGAAATATATATCAATCTAACTCTCTCTATATATATATGATCTTTATAAGGGAAACTACAAATGTTCTATGAAAGAAATCAAATAAGAGCTGAATAAATGAACTATTCCATGTTCATAGATAGGAAGACTCAATATTGCCACGATGTAATTTCTTCCTTCCCAGCTTCATCTATAGATTCAATGCAACCACAATCAAAATCCCAGCAAGCTATTTTGTGGATATTAACAAACTGATTTTACAGTTTACTGGAGAGGCAAAAGACCCAGAATAGCCAACAGAATACTAAGGGAGAAGAACAAAGTTGGAAGAATGACGCTACCTGACTTCAAGACATAAAGCCACAGTATTCAAAAATATGTGGTAGGGTGAAAGAATAAATAGATCAGTGGACCAAAATAGAATTCCAGAAGTAATGGACCCCACATAAATATAGTCAACTGATCTTTCACAAGGGAGCAACACAATGAAACAAAAATAGTTTTGTTTTTTGTTGTTGTTTTTACTAAATTGTGCTAGAATTGGACATCCACATACAAAAAAAAAGAATCTAGACACAGACCTTACAACCTTCATACAAATTAACTTAAATTGGCTCATAGGCCCAAATGTAAAATGCAAAACTGTAAAACTCCTAGAAGACAGCATAAGAGAAAACCTAGATGAGCATGGGTATACTGAAAACTTTTTAGATACCACAACAA
The DNA here is from genome assembly GCF_000951045.1 of Mandrillus leucophaeus. Classification (NCBI taxonomy): domain Eukaryota; kingdom Metazoa; phylum Chordata; class Mammalia; order Primates; family Cercopithecidae; genus Mandrillus; species Mandrillus leucophaeus. The sequence continues at coordinate 1,239,362 of NW_012105520.1, read as the reverse complement.
AGGCACACTCTGTGAAGGAAATAACTGATGAGCTGGATTCCATTAAAGTTAAAAACCTTCTGTTCTGTAAAACAATGTGAAGAGGATGAGAAGAAAAGCCACAGACTGGGAGAAAATATTTGCAAAACACACATAAAGAACTATTATCCAAAATATACAAAGAACTCTTAAAACTCTGCAATAAGAAAACAATCTGATTTTAAAATGGGTCAAAGACCTTAACAAAGACTTCACTGGAGAAGATCTACAGATGGCAAATAAGGATATGAAAAGATGCACCACACCATATGTCATCAGGGAAGCACAAGCTAAAACAACAGTGAGATACCACTACACACCTGTTAGAATGGCTAGACTTGAGAACACAGACAACAAATGCTGATGAGGATGTGAAGCAACAGGACGTCTCATTCATTGCTGGTGGGAAGGCAAAAGTGATACAGCCTCATTGGAAGACAGTTTGGTAGTTTTTCACAAAACTAAATGTATTCTTACCAAGTGATCCAATAATCATGTCCTTGGTATATACCCAAAGGAGCTGAAATCTTATGTTCACATAAAATCCTTCACATGAATGTTTACAATGGCCTTGTTCATAATTGCCCAAGCTTGGAAACAACCAAGATATCCTTCAGTCAGTGAATGGATAAACTGTGATGCATTCAGACAATGGAATTTTATTCAGCACTAAAAAGAATTGAGCTATCAAGGAATGAAGAGACACAGAGGAACCTCCAATGCATATTACTAAATGAATGAAGCCAATCTGAAAGGGCTACATACTGTACGACTCCAACTACTGACAGCCTGGAAAAAGCAAAAGTGTAGAAACAGTAAACAGCTCAGTGGTTGCCATGGGGTAAGGGGACAGAGAGAGGCAAAGCACAGCAGATTTTTAAGGCAGTGAAAATACTCTGCAGTGGTAGATAAATGTCATTATACATTTGTCCACACTCACAGAATGTACAACAGCAGAGTGAATCCTAATGTAAACTAGGGGCTCTGGGTGATAATGATGTGTCAGTATAGGTTCATCAGCTGTAACAAATGTGCCAATCTGCTGGGGGAGTTGCTAATGGGGGACACCCATAAAGAGTTCAAAAATTTTTGAAAAGTTTCTTCTCAATTTTGTTGTAAACCTAAAAACTGCCCTTTAAAAAATCAAGTTTTGTTTATTTGTTTTGAGATGGAGTCTCACTCTGTCACCCAGGCTGGAGTGCAATGGCATGATCTCGGCTCACTGCAACCTCCACCTCCCAGGTTCAAGTGATTC
>NW_012105520.1:1222149-1237158 GCF_000951045.1 Mandrillus leucophaeus | reverse complement strand
AAGAAAAAAATTTAATCTAGTCAAGTGATTCTAAAATTCATATATTATATAATGGTGTGATGCAGTAAGAAATGTATATTTGGTCTTTGTCCCCAGTTCCTAACACAGAGCTCCTAAATCCTTGGAATTTCCTGGGTGACAGAAGCATCTTTTGTTCTAATGAGGCAGCCCCTCATGAGGAGGGAGCCTTAGATAGTTTCAGGATGAGGCTGGTTGCCAGAAATATGAAGCCATGATTAGAAGGTAGAACTTTCAGCCCTACCCCTGACCTCCAGGACCGAGAGAAGAGCTGAAATTTGAGTTAATTACCAGCAGCCAAGTATTTAATCAATCATGCCTAGGTAAGCCCTCCATAAAACTCCTAAACGACAGAGTTGGAAGAGCTTCTGGACTGATAAACACATGAAGGTACTGAGAGGGTGGGTTCCTGGAGAGGGCATGGAGGCTCCACACCCACCTCATGCCTTGTCCTGTGCATCTCTTCCATTTGACTGTTGCAGAGGTGTATCCTTCATAATAAACTGGTAATGGTAAGTAAAGTGTTTTCTTGAGTTTTGTGAGCTATTCTAGCAAATTATCGAACCCGAGGAAGGGGTTGTGGGAAGCCTCTGACTTTATACCAGTCATTCAGAAATATAGGAGACCCAGCCAGGCGCAGTGGCTCATGCCTGTAATCCCAGCACTTTGGGAGGCTGAGGCGGATAGGTCACATGGTCCAGAGATTGAGACCATCCTGGCCAACATGGTGAAACTCCGTCTCTACTAAAAATACAAAAATTAGCTGGGTGTGGTGGCACATGCCTGTAATCCCAGCTACTCAGGAGGCTGAGGCAGGAGAATCGCTTGAACCCGGGAGGCAGAGCTTGCAGTGAGCCGAGATTGCTCTACTGCACTCCAGCCTGGGTGACAGAGCAAGACTGTCTCAAAAAAAAAAAAAAAAAAAAAAAAAAAAAAGTTTGGGAGACCCAAACTTGCAATTGGCACCTGAAGTGGAGACAGACTTGTAGAACTGAACCCTTCACTTAACAGTCTGCACTAACTCCAGATAGCGTCAGAACTGAATAGAATTTGGGACATTCAGTTGGTATCCAAAGAAGTTGGAAAATTGGTTGATGTGAGGAAAGAAACTCACACCAGAAGTGTTGTGAGTTGAAACAGTTCAGAGAAGGAGAGCTAAGAAAATTCTGGAAATGAAGAGTGATATGGTTTGCCTCTGTGTTCCCACCCAAATCTCATGTTGGATTGTAATCCCCATGTGTCAGGGGAGGGGCCTGGTGGGAGGTGATTGGATCATGGGGTGGATTTCTCCCTCGCTGTTCTCGAGATAGTGAGTTGTCACAAGATCTGATAGTGGAAAACTGTGTGGCATTTCTGCCTTCACTCTCTCTCCCCTGCTCCACTATGGTAAGATGTGCTTGCTTCCCCTTCACCTTCCACCATGATTATAAGTTTCCTGAGGCCTCCCACTCCTGCTTCCTGTTAAGCCTGCAGAACTATGAGTCAATTAAACCTCTTTTCTTTATAAATTACCCAGTCTTGTGTAGTTCTTTATAGTGGTGTGAGAATGAACTAATACAAAGAGTAAAAAGAAAGGACTGGCCCTAAGATATGAAAATATATCACAAAGCTGCCATGATTAAAACTGTGAGGCACTGACTTTTTTAGACGAAAAAGTGAAACTGAACAGAGCACAGAAATCAAAACACACAGGAAATCAATATGTGATCAACACACTGATATCCAGTGATATTTCACATCACTGAAAAAAAGATAGATTACTCAATAAATGGTGTTAGGATGACTGGGTAGGTGTCTAGGAAGTAAAATTTGTTTTTTGAGACAGGGTCTTGCTCTGTTGCTCAGGCTGAAGTGCAGTGGCACAATCACAGCTCACTGCAGCCTTGACCTGGGGCTCAAGCCATCCTCCCATCTCAGCTTCCCAAGTAGTTGAGATTACAGGTGCACACCACCACACCTGGCTCATTTTTTTGTATTTTATAGAGACAGGGTTTCACCACGTTGCTCAGGCTGGTCTCAAACTCCTGGTCTCAAGTGATCGACCTGCCTCAGTCTCCCAAAGTGCTGAGATTACAGAAGTGAGCCACCACGCCTGGCCAGAAATAAATTCTTAATGTGCCAATGCTTTAAAAGTGAAAGATTAAACATAAAAATATGAGAAGAAACCATGAAGAAAATATTTTTGTCATCTCAGAGTAGAAAAGGCATGACATAAAACCCAAAGTTCATATAAGAAAAACCTGCTGATTTCACCTATTGTAAAAGAAAATAATCTGCTCCAGGCTCGGGCTTGCTTGGGAGGGGAAGGAGGTGCGACATCAGTTGGAGCCCAACAGTAATTCAAGTGACACACTGCAGGATGGGGATGACAGCACAGATGCATGCATGCTGCTCACAGCAGTGTTGAATCAGGTTGAGAAACTGGAAACAACCACAGTACCCGGCAATAGGTGAAGAAAGACTCAGTATGGTTAAGAAGAAAAATTCAGGATGATTTCCAAAAGGGGTGCTTTTTGCAGCCACTAAAAATAATGATTTAGAAAAACCAATCAGTGAAATGGACAAATGTCAAGGCTGTGTTATTCACTGAAAACACATTGAACACATATTTCCTTCCACTTTTTTTCCCTAATCACATATTGCTTCTGAAGCATGGAAGGTGAAGCAATATGTGATTAGTAAAAGAAGTGGAAGGAAATACCCTCAGGCATTTTCAGTGGTTCTCTCTGGAGGCTGGAATTATAGGTGATTTATTTCCTACCTTGTGCTTTTCTGCCTTTCCCAAACTTTAATCCATTTGATTACTTTTGCGGTTTGTTCTAAGGTTTTTTGTTTGTTTGTTTGAGTGGGTGGGTGGAGTCTTGCTCTGTTGCCCAGGCTGAAGTGCAGTGACATGATCTCAGCTCTCGGCAACCTCTGCTTCCTGAGTTCAAGCAATTCTGTCTCAGCCTCCTGAGTAGCTGGGATTACAGGCACACACCACCACACCTGGCTAACTGTTGTATTTTTAATAGATATGGGTTTTCACCATATTTCAATATGGTGAAAATAATCTCGAACTCCTGACCTCAGGTGATCCACTCGCCTCAGCCTCCCAAAGTGCTGGGATTACAGGCATGAGCCACTGCATGCAGCCTGTTCTAAGGTTTAAAATCAGAATGATGGTCACGCGTGGTGGCTCACACCTGTAATCCCAACATTTTGGGAGGCCAAGGCGGTCAGATCACAAGGTCAGGAGATTGAGACCATCCTGGCTAATATGGTGAAACCTGTCTCTACTAAAAATACCAAAATTAGCCGGGCGTGGTGGCACATGCCTGTAGTCCCAGCTACTCGGGAGGCTGAGGCAGGAAAATCGTTTGAACCCAGGAGGCAGAGGTTGTAGTGAGCCGAGACTGCGCCACTGCACTCCAGCCTGGGCAATAGAGCGAGATTCTATCTCAAAATCAATAAATTAATTAAATAAAATCAGAATGACTGAGAAGGCAGTGTGAGTCACGTAACTAGGAAATGCTAGAGACAGAATCAGACTTTCCAGGGAAGACAACCACTCGGATTTGGACACAATGAGTGTCAGGGCCTGTGGACATCCAGGGAGCAGAGCCTGCTGGAAGTGGACTGTAGGGTGCCCGTGGGGTCTGTGCTGTGTCTGGCTCGACATAGGCCTTGAAATAATCAAGGATGGAGAGGAAGAAGGGGAGAGTCACACAGCACAGCCGTACCCTGGGCTGTCAGAGTCCACATGGCAGCCCTGGAGGAGGTCCAGGACCCCCAGGACCACGTGGGTCTGGAAAGGAACAGAGCAACAGTGTCCAGACTTCCCACCTCCTGGCCCACACCCTCATCCAGAGATTCCGTCTTCCACTTGCAAGGACAAGGTGAGTGTGCCAGCTAGTGTGTCCCTCAGGGACTTAGGCAGAAAAATGAAAATTTAAATAGAGGCAAAAGTTACCAACCTGGAAAAAGACCAAGGTTTGTCTGCCCACCTCATTTTAGCTGAACCTCAGGAAAAGGTCAAAGAAAAGTAGGAAGCAGTTTTGCTTCCCCATCTTCTTCAAAGAAATAACTGGATGTGGAAGAACGGGCTTCTATGTCATAAGGAAGCCTTTCCCCCAAGGAATAGGATCAGAAACAATGAGGAAAGGAATTAGTAGTCATCAGTTCACAGCAAGCTCAGGAAGAAGCTGAATAAACTTTTGAACAATTTGTCTCACCCTGCTATAAAAAGAGGAAATTTTAAAAAGTTAAGAACTATCTTGTATATAGAGTTACATGCTTGTTTACTCCACTTAGATGATCTCAAGTCACAAAGGAAAGAAGCCCATGAATAAGAAAGCAAAGTCCTCCAGCCCCTCACTTAACAGTCTGCAGACCAGCAGCTTTGGTGCCTCCAGGAACTGGCCAGAAACACAGCACCTCATGCCCGTGCACACCCATGTCTGAGAAGCGTGGCTTAACGAATATCTTCTTTGCAAAATAGGCCCTGCAATTAGGTATTTTCACAAGTCACCCTTCCCATTTCCTCCCACACCCATTTCACCAAAGCCTGAAACCCCACCTGAAAGGCCCCATTTTTGACTAATAGAAAAGAGGCTAGACTAATAAAAAAGAAGACTCAAATTGCTAAAAGCATGAATGAGAGGACATTACTACCAGCCTTACAGAAATAAAAAGGATTACAAGAGAATACTGTAAATAATTGTATGCTAAATATTAGATAACCCAGGTAACATAGAAATTCCTGGAAAGATGCAAATTAATGAAAAGGACTCAACAAGAAATGTTAAACTTGAATAGACCTATAACAAGTGAAGATGGAATTAGTAATATAAAAATTTCCCATAAAGTAAAGCCCAGGACCAGGTGGCTTCACCACTGAATTTTATTAAACATTTTAACAAAGAACACCAATCCTTCTCAACATCTCCCTAAAAACAGAAGAGGAGGAAACACCTTCCAACTCATTTTGTGAGGCCAGTATTACCCTGATACCAAAATCAGACAAAAATGTCACAAGAAAACTACCGACCAATATCTTTCTTATTAATGTGAACATAAAAGTCCTCTATAATATAGTAGCAAACTGAATGCAGCAATATGTAAAAATGATTGTACATCACAGCCAGGTGGAACTTAGGAATGCAAGATCAGCTAAGCATACAATAATCAATCAATGTAATACACCACATTGATAAAGAACAAAACCACATGGTTATCTCAACAGAAAGAATAAAGGCATTTGACAAAATTTAACGCTTTCATGATAAAAATAAAAGGGAACTTCCTCAGCCTGATAAGGAGCATCCAGCTGTTTGGGAGCTCTACATAGGGAAGACTGATTAAATCATTGGCCACTGGGGGTCAGCTTAACCTTCAGCTTCTCTCCTCTCCCTGCAGGTTGGTGGGTGGAGCTAAAAGCCTCAACCCTCTAATCATGCCTTGGTCTTTCCTATAACCAGCCCCTATTCCGAAGCTACAAAGGCCCCAGCCACCAGTCATCTCATTAGCATAGAAAAAGACACTCATAACTCCAGGGATTCCAAGTGTTTTACAAGTTATGTCAAGAAACAGGAATGAAGACCAAATATATGTATTTCACAATATCACACAAGGTTTCCATCAACCCAAAGAAACACTGTACCCTGCAAGCCAGAACCCCGAAAAACTAGTCACATCCTTCCTCCAATGAGAAATGGTTTGCGATAATGAACATACAGAATGAAAAAAACAAATATATTATGAGATAACCCAGATTACAACCCTCTGATTATTCATAAGAAATGAAAAAAAGTGTTTAACTTCTTCTACAAGAGTATTGATTATGTTTAATTTGTATTTAAAATATTTAAACCATAGTGTTACAGGACAGAAAAATATGTTACAGGAAAGGGGTCCCAATCCAGACCCCAAGAGAGGGTTTGGATCTTACGCAAGAAAGAATTCAGGGCGAGTCCACAGTGCAAAGTGAAAGCAAGTTTATTAAGAAAGTAAAGGAATAAAAGAATGACTACTCCATAGACAGACCAGCCCCAAGGGCTGCTGGTTGTCCATTTTTTTATGGTTATTTCTTGATGATACGCTAAACAAGGGGTGGATTATTCATGCCTCCCCTTTTTAGACCATATAGGGTAACTTCCTGATGTTGCCATGGCATTTGTAAACTGTCATGGTACTGGTGGAGTATAGCAGTGAGGACAACCAGAGGTCACTCTCATTGCTATTTTGGTTTTGGTGGGTTTTGGCCAGCTCCTTTACTGCAAACTGTTTTATCAGCAAGGTCTTTATAACCTGTATTTTGTGCTGACCTCCTGTCTCACCCTGTGACTTAAAATGCCTTAACCATCTGGGAATGCAGTCTAGTAGGTTTCAACTTCATTTTGCCCAGCTCCTATTTAAGATGGAATTGCTCTGGTTCACATGCCTCTGACAATAGGGCCCCAAACCTCAAAGAAACCCCTAGAGATTTTCAACTGAAAATAAAATATAAATAAAAATAAAAACACAGAAATTAAGAAGCCCTGGGTTGGATTTGATAAAAGACATGAATCTGCAAAACCAAGAGGCTCACCAAATTTCAAGTAAGATAAAAATCAAAGAGACCCACACTGAAACACATCATAGTCAAATTGTTCAAAGCCAAAGACAACCTTGAAAGCACCAAGAAGCACCTCATCATGTACAAATTATCCTCAATAAGATTACTTCCCATTTCTCATCAGATACCATGGATTCCAGAGGCAACAGGATGACATATTTTAAAGTGCTGAAAGAAACAACTCTCCTGACATTTTGGTCTCCAACTTGTAGCTTCCAGAATAGTGAGAAAATAAATTTTCTGTTGCTTAAATCACCCAGTCTATAGTACTTTGTTATGGCAGCCCTAGCAGACTAATACTGATGGGAAATGTAAGCCCCACAGTAAAATTTGATTTTACTGTAGTCTTCTTCACAAAGAAAATACCAGCCGACTAGACACAAAGGAAATGAAAAGGGAATCAAAATGGTTCACTACTGAAAAACAGCAAAATACAAAAGGAAAACAAGGGACAAAAAATTATAAGATATATAGAAAACAAATAGCAAAGTGGCAGAAGTCTTTTCTTGTCAGTAATTACTTTAAATGCAAATAGATGAAACTTTCCAATCAAGACAGAGAATGACAAAATGAGTTTTTAAAAACATGAACCAACTGTATGCTGTCTACAAGAAACACACTTTAAATTCAAACACACAGATAGGCTGAAAGTGAAAGGATAGAAAAAGATTCCATGCAGATAGTTCCCAAAAGGGAGCTGGGGTTGCTATACTAATATTGGACAAAACAGGCTTTATGCCAAAAACTATTACAAGGGACAAGGATGTTATATATCAATAAATGATAAGTTGATTCACCAAGATTATATAATTATAAGCATATATATTATATAATTATGTAGTTATAAGCATATATTCACCAAACATCAGAGTTCCAGATATATGAAGCAAATATTGACAGAAGTGAAGGGAGAAATCATTCTACAATAATAGCTGTAGACTTCAATGTCCCACTTTTTGTTGTGTTTTATTTTTAGAGACAGGGTCTTGCTCTGTTGTCCAGGCTAGAATACTATGGTGTGATCATAGTACAGCTTCCAACTCCTGGGCTTAAGCAATCCCCCTGCCTCAGCCTCCTGGGTAACTAGGAATACAGGTGCATACCATCACCTGGTTTTATTTTTTTTAAAATTATTTTTCCAGAAATGGAGTCTTGCTATGTTGCCCAGGCTAGTCTCAAACTCCTGGCCTCAAATGATCCTCCTGCCTCAGCTTCCCAAAGTGGTGGGATTACAGGCATAAGCCACTATACCTAGCCAACATCCCACTTTTAATAATAGATAGAAAATCTAGGCAGAAGATCATTAAGGATATAGAAAGCTTGAACAACACCATAAATCAACTAGACCTAAAGACATATATAGAACACTCCACCCAGTAACAGCAGAATATACATTCTTCTCAAATGTACACGGAACATTCCCCAAAATATACCGTATGTTAGAATACAAATCAAGTCCAAATAAATTTTAAAAGTTTGAAATCATACCAAGTATCTTCTGACCATAGTGGAATAAATCTAAAAATCAATAATAGGTGGAAAAAATCCACAAATATATGGTCATTAACCAAAACTTTTTTTTTTTTTTTTTAAAGACAGGGTCTTACTGTATCTCCCAGGCTAGAGGGCAGTGTCATGATCTTGGCTAACTGCAACCTCCACTTCCTGGGCTCAAGTGACCCATCTGCCTGAGTCCCCCAAAGACCTGGGACTACAAGCACACACCACTATGGCCGGCTAATTTTTGTATTTTTTTCGTAGAGATGAGGTTTCACCATGTTGCCCAGGCTGGTCTCAAACTACTGAGCTCAAGCAACCCATCCACTTTGGCCTTCCAAAGTGCTAGGATTACAGGTGTGAGCTACCACGCCTGGCCAACACCACATTCTTTTTTTTTTTTTTTTTTTGACGGAGTCTTTGCTCTGTCACCCAGGCTGGAGTGCAGTGGCGCGAACTCGGCTCACTACAAGTTCCGCCTCCTGAGTTTACGCCATTCTCCTGCCTCAGCCTCCTGAGTAGCTGGGACTACAGGCACCTGCCACCTCGCCCGGGTAGTTTTTTGTACTTTTAGTAGAGACGGGGTTTCACCGTGTTAGCCAGGATGGTCTCGATCTCCTGACCTTGTGCTCCGCCCATCTCGGCCTCCCAAAGTGCTGGGATTACAGGCGTGAGCCACCGCGCCCGGCCTTTTTTTTTTTTTTTTTTTTGAGATGGAGTCTCACTCTGTTGCCCAGGCTGGAGTGCAATGGCGTGGGCTTGGCTCACTGCAACCTCTGCCTCCCAGGTTCAAGCGATTCTCCTGCCTCAGCCTCTCAAGTAGCTGGGATTACAGGTGCCCACCACCATGCCTGGCTAATTTTGTATTTTTAGGGCTGGTCTCAAACTCCTGACCTCAGGTGATCCACCCATCTTGGCCTCCCAAAGTGTTGGGATTACAGGCATAAGCCACCGTGCCTGGCTAACAACACATTCTTAAACAAATTATAGGTCAAAGAAATCATAGGAGAAATTAGAAAACACTTAAAGACAAACGAAAATGAAAACACAACATACCAAAACTTACAGGATGCAGTAAAGGCGGTACTCAGAGGGAAATGTATAGCTGTAAATGCCTATATAAAAAAAGAAAAAATATCTCAAATCAATAACCTAACTTCATACCTTAAGGCTCAAGAAAAAGAAGAGCAAACTCAACCAAAAGCTAACACAAAGAGGGAAATAAAGATTAGAGTAAAAATAAATAAAAATAGATCATGGAAAAACAATCAATGAAACCAAAAGTTAGTTTGTTGAAAAAAATAAATTTTGACAAACCTTTAGCTCGACACACACACACTAACATGCAAATAATCAAAATCAGAAATGAAAGCAGGGACATTACTTCTGAACAAACAGTAATGAAAAGCATTATATAAGAATACTATGAACAATTATACACCAAAAATTGGATAACCTAGATGAAATGGACAAATATCTAGAAACATATAAATTACATAAATTGACTCAAAAAGAAATTGAAAGTCTTACCAGACATATAACAAGTAAAAACATTTAATCAAAACTTCTCAACAAAGAAAAGCCTAGGACCAGATGGATTCACTGATGAAGCCTTCTAAAGATTTAAAGAAAAATTAATATCAATCCTTCTCAAACACTTCCAAAAAAATTCAAAGAGGAGGGAATACTTCCTAACTTATTCAGATGCCAGCATTACCCTACTAACAAAGCCATACTAAGACACAAAGAAAAAAATAAAAATCAGTATCCCTTATGAATATCAATACAAAAATCTTCAGCAAAACACTAGCAAACCAAATACAATACATTATATATCATCACCAAGTGGAATTTGTAACAGGAATGCAAAAGTTGTTCAACATAAGAAAATCAAATTAATATAACATCACATTAATAGAATGATTATCTTAATTGGTACAGAAAAGGCATTTATAAAAGCCAACACTTTTTCATAAAAACTCTCAGAATTAAAAACAGAACTTTATTTAAAAAGTAACTCTCAGAAAACTGGGAATAGAGGGAAGGTTCTTCAGCATAATAAAGGCACTTATGAAAAGCCCACAGCTAACATCATACTCAATGGGAAAAGACTGAAAGTTTTTCCCATAACTTCACAAACAAGTCAAAAATGTCTGTTTTCACCAGTGCTATTCAACATTGTATTGGAAGTTTCTACCTTTTTTTTTTTTTTTTTTTTTTGACAGGGTCTCACAGTGTTATACACACTGGAGTACAGTTGTGCCGTCATAGCTCACTGCAGCTTTGACCTCCTGGGCTGAAGTGACCCTCTCATCTCAGTCTCCTGAGGCTGAGACCACAGACATGTGCCACCACACCTGGGTAATTTTTGTTTTTATAGAGATAGGGTTTTGCCATGTTGCTCAGGCTTGTCTCAAACTCCTGGGCTCAAGGGATCCACCTGTCTCTGACTCACGAAGTGTTGGGATTACAGATGTGAGCCACTGACCACTGCACCAGGCCTGTACTAGAAGTTGCAGCCACAGCAATTATATAAGAAATAAAAAGCATTCAAACTGAAAAGGAAGTAAAACTATATTGACAGACAATATGATCTTGTACCTAGAAAATCCCAAAGAATGTAAGGCAACTCCTAGAGCAAAAAATGATTCAGCAAAAATTCAGGGTACAAGATCAACACACAAAAACTAGTTATGTTTCTATATACCAACATTGAACAATCAGAAAAGGAAATTTAAAAAGCAATTCCATGTACAATATCATCTAAAAGCATGAAATATCTGGGAATGAATTTAACCAAGGAGTGAAAGACTTGTACACTGAAAATTACAAAACATTCCTGAAAGTCCTAAATCAAGAAAGGCCTAAATAAATGGAAAGACATCTTGTGCTAATGAATGGAAAGAATTAATATCAATACTACCCAAAGTTATCTACAGATTCAAGACAACTTCTAACAAAATTTCAAAAGCCTTTTTTGCAGAAATGGAAAATCTGATCTTCAGTTCATATGAAATTGCAAGGAGCTTATGTTATGGGCTGGATTGTGTCCTCCTGTCCTCTCAATTCACATGTTCAAATCCATAACCCCCTAGTACCTTAGAATGTGACTGTATTTGGAGATAGGACATTTAAAGAAGTGATTGAGGGCCAGGCGTGGTAGTTCACACCTGTAATCCCAGCACCTTGGGAGGCTGAGGCAGGTGGATCACCTGAAGTCAGGAGTTCAAGACCAGCCTGACCAATATGGTAAAACCCCATCTCCACTAAAAATATAAAATTAGTCAGGCGTGGTGGTGGGTGTCTGTAATCCCAGCTACTTGGGAGGCTGAGGCAGGAGAATTGCTTAAATCCAGGAGGTGGAGGTTGAAGTGAGTCGAGATCATGCCATTGTGCTCCAGGATGGGCAGCAAGAGCAAAACTTCATCTTAAAAAAAAAAAAAAAAAAGTGATTGAGTTAAAATAAGGCTGTTAGGGTGATCCCTAATCTAATCTAGCTGGTATCCTTATAAGGAGGAGAAATTTGGAGACACTGACTGACATCAGTGATGCAAGTACATAAAGAAAACACCATATGAGGATGTAGCAAGAAAGTAGCCATCCGCAAGCCACGGAGAGAGTCCTCAAGAGAAACCATACTTGCTGACACTTTGATCTTAGACTTCCAGCCCCCAGAACTGTAAGAAAATAAAATTCTGTTGTTTAAGCAACCCATTTTGTGGTATTTTGTTTTTTGTTTTCTTTTTGAGATAGAGTCTAGCTCTGTCACCCAGGCTAGAATGCAGTGGCAAGATCTCAGGCTCACTGCAACCTCTGCCTCCCAGGTTCAAATGATCCTCCTGTCTTCGCCTCCCAAGTAGCTGGGACCACAAGCTCATATCACCACGCCGGGCTAGTTTTTGTATTTTTAGTAGAGACGGGGTTTTACCATGTTGGCCAGGCTGGTCTGAAGTTCTGACCTCAGGTGATCCACTTGCCTCGGCCTCCCAGAGTGTTGGGATTACAGGTATGAGCCAATGCACCCAGCCAGTTTGTGGTATTTTTTTAATGGCAACCCTAGAAAACTAATATAGCTCAAATGGCCAAAAAAAAAAAAAAAAAAAAAAAAAATCTTGAAAAAGAACTTGAGAGGATTCACAGTTTCCAACTTCAAAACTTACTACAAACCTGCAAACCTATAGTAATCAAAACAGTGTGGTACTGGCATAAGGACAGATATATAGACCAATGGAGTAGAACTGAGAGTTCAGAAATAAACTTGTACATCTGTGGCAAATTGACTTTTGACAAGGGTGTCAAGTCTGTTCAATGTGGAAAGAACAGTCTTCAACAAATAGTGTTGGGTTAACTGGAGTTCCACAGGTAAAAGAATGAAGCTGGGCCTCTACCTCATACTATACACTAAAATTTAAAAAATGGATTAAAGACCTAAATATAAAAGCTAAAACTATAAAACTCTTAGAAGAAAATGTAAGAGTAATTCTTCATGACCTTGGACTTGGCAAAGCATTCTTAGATATGACACCAAAAGCACAGGTAACAAAAGAAAACATAGACAAACTCAGCTTTATCAAAATAAACTTGTTATCTGTTGCAGGAAGTCAGGGACCCTGAACAGAGGGACCAGCTGAAGCCGCGGCAGAAGAACATACATTGTGAAGATTTAATGGACATTTATCAATTCCCCAAATTAATACTTTTATAATTTCTTATGCCTGTCTTTACTGCAGTCTCTGAACATAAATTGTGAAGATTTCATGGACATTTATCACTTCCCCAGTCAATACTCTTTATAATTTTTTTTGCCTGTCTTTAATCTCTTAATCCCATCATCTTCGTAGGTTGAGAATGTATGTCGCCTGAGGACCCTGTGATGATTGTGTTAACTGTACAAATTGTTTGTAAAACATGTGTTTGAACAATATGAAATCTGATTGTAAAACATGGGTGCTTGAACAATATGAAATCAGGGTACCCTGAAAAAGAACAGAATAACAGCGATTTTCAGGGAACAAGGAAAGATAACTATAAGGTCTGACTGCCTATCGGGTCGGCCAGAATAGAGCCATATTTTTCTTCTTGCAGGGAGCCTATAGATGGATGTGTGAGTAGGAAAAATATCATTGAATTCTTTTCCCAGCAAAGAATATTAATAATTGATAACCCTGGGGAAGGAATGCATTTCCAGGGGTAGGTCTATAGATGGCCGCTTGGGGATTGTCTGTCTTATGGGGTTGAGATAAGGGATGAAATATGCCCTGGTCTCCTGCAGTGCCCTCAGGCTTACTAGGATTGGAAATTCCAGCCTGGTGAATTCTAGTCAGACCAGTTGTCTGCTCTTGAACCCTGTTTTCCTGTTAAAATGTTTATCAAGACAATGCATGCACAGTGGAACACAGACCCTCATCAGTAATTCTAATTTTGCCTTCGCCTTGTGATCTTTATGGTCCTTTGAAGCATGTGATCCTTGTGACTTACTCCCTGTTTGTATACCCCTCCCCTTTCAAAATCCCTAATAAAAACTTGCTGGTTTTGCGGCTCAGGTGGACATCACAGAACCTGCTGATATGTGATGTCACCTCCAGAGGCCCAGCTGTAAAATTTCTCTTTGTACTCTTTATCTTTATTTCTCAGACCGGCAGACACTTAGAGAAAATAGAAAAGAACCTACGTTGAAATATTGGGGGCTGGTTCCCCCAGTAGTTATCAAAGAACACTATCAACAGAGTTAAAGGCAACCCACAGAGAGAAAATATCTGCAAGTCACATATTTCATAAGGGATCAATATCCAGAATATATAAAGAACTCCTACAACTCAAGAAAACAAACCACTTGATTCAAAAATGGGCAAAGCATTTGAATGGACATTTCTCCAAAGATGACATACAAATGTTCAATAAGCACACGAAAAGATGCTCAACATCACTAACCATTAGGGAAATGCAAGTCAACACCACAATGAAATATCTTCATTTCACACTCATTAGGATAAGCACTATTATTTTAATGGAAAATAACATGTTGGCAAGGATGTGGAAAAATCAGAAGTCTTGTGCATTGCTGGTGAGAATGTAAAATGGTGCAGCTCCTGTGGAAGATATTATGTATGGTATTTCCTCAAAAACTTAAACACAGAATTACTATATGACCCAGCAATTCCACTTATGGGAATATAACCCAGAAAATTACAAAACATTCTTGAAAGTCCTAAATAAAGGCCTAAATAAATAGAAAGACATCTTGTGCTAATGAATGGTTAGCACAAGTAATGATTCCACAGATATTTGTACACCCATGTTTACAGCAGCATTATTCACAATAGAAACAACCCACATGTCCTTCAACAGATGAATAGATAAACAAAATGTGGTATATACACACAATGGAACATTATTCAGCCACAAAAGGAATATAATTTTGATATATGCTACAATACGGATGGACCTTGAAAACATTATGCTTAGTGAAAGCAGCCAGGCATAGAAGGACAAATATTGTATGATTTCACTTGTATGAAGTACCTAGAAAAGGCAAATTCATAGAGACAGAAAACGGAACTGAAGTTACTTGGGGTTTGGGGAAAGGGTTTGGGAGTTATTTAATGAGTATAGAGTTTTTATTTGGGATGATGAAAAAGTTTTTTGAGTATACACGATGATGATACATAACATGAATGCATTTAACATCACTGAACTGTACACTTATGGGTGGTTAAAATGATAAATATTATATTTTATCACACTTTAAAAACAACACTTAGGCCGGGCGCAGTGGCTCAAGCCTGTAATCCCAGCACTTTGGGAGGCTGAGACGGGTGGATCACAAGGTCAGGAGATCGAGACCATCCTGGCTAACATGGTGAAACCGCATCTCTACTAAAAAAAAATACAAAAAAACT
>NW_012105520.1:1195441-1221078 GCF_000951045.1 Mandrillus leucophaeus | reverse complement strand
AAAAAAAAAAAAAAAAAAAAGTAAAAGCCATTTTTATACACCTGCTGGAGGGTGGTCTTAAAAATAATAAAAACTAACAATAAAAAGCCATTTCTAGTTTCTGGCTCACACACAAACAAGCAGCTGGCTATCATTTGCCAAACTTTGCAGCTGAAGACAGAAAATAAGCAGTATTCATATTTCTCACAAGTTCTAATGGGAAAAAGAGGCATCCTCAAGTAAAGAGGAAAGAAGGGAGGAAGAACTCCGAATGCTGGTTCTTTGAAACTATCAGTAAAATAATCAAACACATGACACATTTAATTCAGAAAATAAAGACTATTAAATATGAGACATAATAGATTTGGAATCTTCCTAGTTACAAGATAAAACAATGCATAATTACATACTAATAAAATGGAAAATCTTCATGACATAGGCAATACAGGAAACATATATGAATTTATAGATATGGGGGGAAATGTGTGCTTCAGTGAAAAACTATGCACTGATAAGAGCAATAACCTGGGTTCTGATTCAGATTCTACAGGGGCTCTGAATCTTCCACGGCCTTCAAGCGATTTTGCAACTTTGAAAGTTGTAGATACCTGAGCATGCAGAAAATTCCTGTCTAGAGACTTGCAAATAAAATTGTTCCAATAGAGCTTCAGTTGACTTCCCCACTGT
Source organism: Mandrillus leucophaeus (assembly GCF_000951045.1). Lineage (NCBI taxonomy): Eukaryota > Metazoa > Chordata > Mammalia > Primates > Cercopithecidae > Mandrillus > Mandrillus leucophaeus. The sequence goes on along the minus strand of NW_012105520.1, from coordinate 1,220,412 downwards.
AGAAGGGTTACTTTTGTGTCCATTTATAAATTCATTTCAACGTTACTTTACTCCAAATTAATTTGTCCTTGTTTGACTTCTCCTTTGAACTGATTATAACATCTTAGTTCCCCCAACTGAGTTTTTTTTAAAAAAAAATATTTGGCCAGGCGCGGTGACTCAGGCCTGTAATCCCAGCACTTTGGGAGACCGAGGTGGGCGGATCATTTGAGGTCAGGAGTTCGAGACCAGCCTGGCCAACATGGTGAATCCCGCCCGTCTCTACTAAAAATACAAAAATTAGCCAGGCGTGGTGGCAGGAGCCTGTAATCCCAGCTACTCAGGAGGTTGAGGCAGGAAAATTGCTTGAACCTGGGAGGTGGAGGTTGCTGTGAGCCGAGATCACAATACTGCACTCCAGGGTGCGACAGGAAGACTCCGCCTCAAAAAATAAAAATAAACTTAAAAAAATTTAACAATACTCATTTTATATAATTATTTAACTTTTGTTTGTTGAAAATAACAAAGAAAGATATGGGAAAAAATAATTACCTCCAAAATTTCTGGGGGCACTTTCAATCTTCAGCAAGCACTGTATCCGTGACACAGAAAGCGAAAGACAGTCCAGTCCAGTTTATGCCAACAGCGTTACTCTGACACATAGAATTTGGGAGGATAGCCCCCGAGGGTACCCGGCAGAGCACGGAACTGCCCGAAGAGCTCACTCGGAAGACCTGTGCTGGGCCCGCCCCAAACAAACACAAATCACAGCCCCTGGCGGCGGGGGCGGGGCCTGACCGTTTGCGTTTAATGAGATCCTCCGGTAGCTCTAATGAGCACTATGATTAGTCCTGTTTTAGAGGGAGGAGGTTCCTCTAAAGAGGTTCCTCTGAGTAACCTGTTTAGGAAAGCCTAAACAGGTTACTCAGCGCAGCTGGAGCACTGTTACAACTGCTTCCGGCAGCCCCGGTGCAGCCGGCCGTCCCTCCCCATCTCTTACTTCGTATCTAAGTTACCTAGCGCAGGTTTCCTAGATGGGCGAGCTGGGATGATGAAAATAATGACAGGTCCCCCCAGTGGAGGAGTGTGGCAAGTATCACAGCAAGCTGCCAAGTTTCATTATTATTGGTAATTTTTCTTAGTTTGAGCTTTGTGTAAGCTCCCCCTTGTCTCAGCTCCCTGCCCTGCCATCCTTACACAAAGCTCAATTGTTTCCTCACCATTAACGCCAGACCTAGGGGAGGGGCTTCTTTATGCGGCGCTGTATTTAGAAGATAAGAGTATTTGTTGAGAATGCTCTACCCCCCACCCCACCCACACAAATACAAACGTTTGCTGGGAAGAAATAGTCTCTTCCTTACAGCAGAATACGAATAAATACAAAAGGAATGATGGAGTTAGAATATCACCAATAGATGCTAAAGCTAGTGGGCAAAAAGTTGGTGAGGAACAGATATTTTGCCTCAAAATATCTGCTCACAATTACAAAGGGGAAAAGTTTACAGTAGAGAAACCTGACAGATGTACCTTAATCCAAGTACTCAAAGTAAACATCAGGAGGCTGAAGTGGGGGGATCACTTGAGCCTGAGAGGTCAAGGATGCAGTGAGCTGCGATTGTGCCACTGCACTCCAGCCTGGGGGACAGAGTGAGACCCTGCCTGGAAAAAAAAAAATATATATATACACACACACACACACATATATAGTTAGGAGGAAATGTTCTAGTGTCTTTAGCACTATACGGTGACAATAATTGATGACAATTTATTATATATTTTCAAATAGCTAGAAGGGTGGATTTTGAATGCTCCCAGAACAAAGAAATGGTAAATGCTTGAGGTGGTGGAGGCACTAATTGCCATGATTTGATCATTGCACATTGTATACATGTGTAAAAATATACTGTACCCATAAATATGTACAACTATTATGTGTCACTTAAAAATAATAAAAGCAAAAAATCTACTCTAGAAAATTTCAAGTATACATTAACTATAGTCATCATTCTGTACAACAGATTTCCAGAAATTACTAACATTGTATTAATTCTGATCAAATTATTAGATACACAGAGTTATGAACAAAATGGTATCTGGAGCAAGAAATGCTCAGTAAAACAAACAAAAAAACAAAACAAAAAAAAAGAAGAAAAGAACAAAATGGTGACAAAAGGCTTATATCAAAAACCATTTCTTGTGCCCTTTCCTTTCTTGCCTTTGAGTGCTAATTCCCAGAGGCCATCACTTTAAACTCGTTTTGCTATGTCCTCTGGTATTTATAATTGTATTTCTAAATGATGTTTATGTTGCCACTTCCTGATTTGTTTTCCTCAGTATCTGTCGACTTCCTGGCATAGCACAGTGCTGGGATTTACCTCCCTTATGAGGTCTTAACAATTTCCTTGCCTCCGTTCTACCAATTTGATTGGATCACAATCTTATGAAATCAAAATATTTACATTCTTGTAGATATCTCAATATTGTTCCCTCAGCCAAGTCCTGCACTAAAATTGTTTCATTTCTTTCTTCCCCTGGAGTTAATAATTGCTTCAGATATTTTCCCTTCATTTGTTTATATGTTTTTGTACCTACCTAGTACCTAGTGTTTTTTTTTTTCAGATGCTCCAACTGATCTCTTAAATGTCTAGTGATAATTATCCAAAAACTAAGAAACACTGGATACTGTATCAGCCCCATTATTTTCCTGAAGGCTTCCCTCTCTCCCTTGCCCTCCATCCTTCTGCTGCAAACTGGACTGAGCTCTCTCAGCCTGTGGTACAGCTGGCATCCTGGCATGTCTCTGCAACATCGTGTGAATTTCCTGCTGCCTCTTCTGTGTGCATCTCCTGTTCCCTGGCCCCAGATCTTCTTTTTCCTTGGTTTATCCTCTCATTGTGTTGCAGCACATCTTCCAGTGGCTTCCTGAGACAGAGTGAATGGAAGCCAAGCTTTCTGACCGCACATATTTTAAAATATCATTGTTCTACCTCATCTCCTGATTACTAGTTTGGCTGGACGTAATGCTCTGATTTAAACATAACTTCTTCTCACACTGGGAAATATTGCTCTATTATTTTTTAGTTCCCAGTGTTTTTGGGAAGAAGTCAGTGTCATGCGGAGCCTTGGCTCTTTGCATATGACTTGTCTTTTCTCTCTGGAAGATTTTAGGATTTCCTCTCTACCCTTGGTTTTCTAGAATTTCTCAGTGATGTGCCTTTTTTTTTTTGATGGAGTCTCACCCTTTTGCCCAGCTTTTGTACAGTGTTGTGTACCGTGTTTCGTACAGTCTTTTGTACAGTGATGCGATCTCGGCTCACTGCAACCTCCGCCTCCCGGGTTCAAGCAAGTCTCCTGCCTCAGTCTGCTGAGTAGCTGGGATTACAGGTGCCTGCCACCACGCCAAGCTAATTTTTGTATTTTTAGTAGAGATGGGGTTTCACCATGTTGGTCAGGCTGGTCTCAAACTCCTGACCTCGTGATCCACCCACCTCGGTCTCCCAAAGTGCTGGGATTACAGGCGTGAGCCACCACGCCTGGTCCAATGTGCCTTCTTGTAAGTCTTTCTTCATTCACTGTGCTAGTTACTTGGTAGATGCTTTTTGTTGGTAGAAGAGCTGAGGTAGAACTGGCTTGTCTGGCATAATATAAAAGAGTCTTGCAACATGTCCGGGGTCCAGGGTCTAAAATCCCTCGTGGCCTTTGGAATACCAAGTGCTGTGCCAAAGGGTGGAAGGCTGCCCTACTGCACCAGAAATCTAAGCCCAGGGCATAAAATCTCTTGTGGCTTGGACGGAATCCAGGGCTCAGGGCATAAAACCACTCATAACCTCTGGAATGTGTACAGACTTGTTGGTTGCTCTCCCAGACTCGTAAACATGTTCTCCATTATCTCAAGCAGCAGAGCATATTCTATATGCATCAAAGAAAATGCTAAACCATCACAGTAACACTTGATGCACTGCTACATTTCTACCCCCACATCCCCACACCCTCACCTGTTTACCCCCACATCCACATGTCCTCACCACTTGCTTGTTTGATCACCAATAAATAGTGTGGGCTCCCAAAGCTTGGGGCCTTTGCAGCCTCCAATCTAGCATTGGCCCCTTGGACCCACTTTATGCACTCTGGCCTTTTCTCATTCCTTTGCCCCCTCCAGTCTTTGTAGCCCCCACAGCCTGGTGTTGGGCCTGATCACCCCACACTTTTGAACTAGAAAATTATGTCCTTCTGGCCAGGTGTGGTGGCTCACACCTGTAATCCCAGCACTTTGGGAGGCCAAGATTGAGACTACCCTGGCTAACATGGTGAAACCCCATCTCTACTAAAAATACAAAAAATTAGCCGGGCGTGGTGGCGGGTGCCTGTAGTCCCAGCTACTCAGGAGGCTGATGCAGGAGAATCGCTTGAACTGGAGAGGCAGAGGTTGCAGTGAGCCAAAATTGCGCCATCGCACTCCAGCCTGGGTGAAAGAGCGAGACTTCATCTAAAAAAAAAAAGAAAGAGAAAGAAAGAAAGAAAGAAAGAAAGAAAGAAAGAAAGAAAGAAAGAAAGAAAGAAAGAAAGAAAGAAAGAAAGAAAGAAAGAAAGAAAGAAAGAAAATAAATAATGTCCTCCTATTGTGGGAAGCTACCAGCAGGTTCATGTGAGCTGGGTAATCTCATTCTTTTCTTCCAAGAACAGAGGTATCAAGGCCCTGGGAACCTTATAAGTGGATGGGGAAAGGGGGCCTGAGGTGAATCCAACAAAGTTGCAGCACCCACTGAGCTCATGTCCCAGGGCTAGGCTCTGCCTAAGGACAATAGACATAGGTGAGACCTACGTCCTGCCCAGTCCCATGGTGGGGCTCATGACACACATGGTCCAGAAGGTCCCCAGTTCCAGGCTACATTTACATGCACCTACCTGCATGTAGCATTCTTTGAGCCACAGGACAACTTAGGGGAAGAGGTAGCTCCAGAGAGTAGGATAGGAGAGAAGTAAATAATGGAGTGGGGAGTGGCCTTGTGGGGAAGGGGCAAAGGCAGGGCTGTGTGTGTGTGTGTGTGTGTGTGTATGTGTTGTGTATTGAGGGAAATGGGGAGAGCATCTGAAGTTTTATCTGCCCCCTTTTTCTGGCCACTGTACCCCTTTTCTTCCTGAATAGTTTTTCTTCCCATTATGGACTGAATGTCCCTGTCTCCTCCAAATTCACATTGAAGTCCTAATTCTCTGTGTTGCTGCATTTGGATATAAGGCCTCTCAGGAAGTCATTAAGGTTAAATGAGGTCCTAAGGGTAGGGCCCTGATTCAGTAGGATTAGTGTCCTTATAAGACGAGACACCAGAGAGTGCACTCACTCTCTCCTCACAAATACAAAGAAGAGGTCACATGAGCACACAATATGGCAGCCACCTATGGGTCAAGAGAAGCCTCAGAATGTAACCTACCTTGCTGGCACTTTGGTCTTAGATTTCCCAGCCTCCAGAACTGTGAGAAATAAATGTGGTTTAAGCCACCCAGTCTGTGGTATTTTGGCATGGCATCCTGAACTGACTAATACATCTCCCCACCCTACTTCAACCACATGACACTAGAGGGCTTAGAAGTTCTAGTGTCCCAGCTACTCAGCCAATCCAAACCAGACCAAGCAGAAACTTTCTTCTGGAATTTTCTGAATAGGAACTAATGGAGGGAAGCCCCATCCTTTCTTGGGGGCAAAGCCAGGAAGATGGAAGTCTCGTGCTACCAACAGCCTGACTCCAACCTTGCGGGGAAAGTTTCTCTGAGAGCACAAAACTGATCTGCAGACTGAGGTGGAGACAGAGACAAGGGAAGGGGCCTGCAAATCCTGACAGCACTGGTGACTCTGAGTCCAGGTATTCCTGAGGCCCAGCTGTTCCCTGCCCTGTGCGTGGCTAACTTACTGACCAATGAACTTCCCTTCTTGCCTAAGCCAACTCAAGTGAATTTTTTGTCACTCACACCCAAAGAGCCCTGACTGCAATGGCAGGGCATGACAGGGCTGGGCTGGCTGGGGCAGAGGACAGTGTGGGTGGAATCAGCTGTGACAGGCACACAGAAAGTACAGTTATTGCGTGGACTCCATGAGATCTTCCTCCAGCCCCGACTGTGAGCAAGGCTAGGCTCATTTGCTCAGTAGGTCAGAGTGAGGGATTTGGTCAGAAGTGCTATGCTCCAGGCCATCTTTCTATGAGCCAGACTCTTCGTCATCAAAGGCTTTGCCATCAGAGATAGTTTTAGTCACATCTTGGGTTCACTTGATCAATTGCTGTTCTCCTAGTTTCAGAATCTTCAAATTAGCCTTCCCCACATAGATGATAGGAAGCAACAGACATCCTGGCCAGAAACCCAGACCAAGAACAGGGCTCCTGCCAGTCTGCCCAGGGTTCCAGAGGGCAAGACCAAGGCGTGGTGGGAGGAGCTCAGCCTGGGCAGCTGTGACATGTCCACCACTCTTGATCTGTCTCCAGGAACTTTTCACCCCTCAGGTGTGGGCCCCCACTGGGGCACACATGGGAAAGACAATGCCCATGTCCCCGACTAGTTCCCCTGTCAAAACAGGTCATCGCACCAACCACCCTCCTCCATTAAAACTGGACAGACCAAGGGTCACTTTCCTAATGGATGGGTCTTCTCAGTCCATCTCATGCTTCCAACAGACCTTCATCCTGGGATGGGAATGTGCCATTCCAGGGCAGTCATTTTGACCCAGCCTCCAGCCAAAGCCAGTTCCCCTGTCAAGCAGGCCCTAGAGTTACACTGGAGGGTGACAGGCCTCATCTGGAAATTTCTTGCTGAAAATTGTCAGTTTCTCACACAAGTACAGTCTGACAGTTTAATTCAAATTAAACCCAGAAGGAGACTGCTGCTTCAGTCTCAGCTGCTATGTAGAGCTGTTGTGTGCTAGAAATTGTGCAGTCAGACACTATGCAGATTGACTCAGTAGATACAGCAAGTACACACATAGGGCGCCAACCAAGAATGAGTGCGTATACACACACACATGAACACACATGGCAGAAAATCTAGAAACAAACTGTTTTAATTTCAGGTGTCATGGAAGTTTTGTGTCATTTCCCCCAAAAAACACAAATTTTATTTTATGATTTAGTCTTGTTTTTATTTAGAATCACTTAAGGAAAAGGAGAGCTGAGTGCAGTGGCTCATACCTGTAATCCCAGCACTTTGGGAGGCTGAGATAGAAGGATCATTTGAGCCCAGGAGTTCGAGACCAGCCTGGGCAACATGGTGAAACCCCATCCCTATAAAAAATACAAAAATTAGCCAAATGTGGTAGCATGTACCTGTGGTCCCATCTACCAAGGAAACTGAGGTGGGAGGATCACTTGAGCCTGGGAGGCAGAGGTTGCAGTGAACCGAGATCATATCACTGCACTCCAGCCTGAGCGACAGAGTGAGAACCCATCTCAAAAACAAAAAAAAAAAGAGAAAGAGAGAAAAAGATAGAGAAAGAGAAAAGAAGAGAAAGAGGAGAGGAGAGGAGGGGATGGAGGAAAGAAGACGAATGGAGAGGAGAAGAGAGGAATGATATCTGGTATGGGGAAACTTAAGTGGATGCATCTGAGAACTTTGAGCCTCCAGTTTCCACAGAATGCTCTGGTCTAAAAGAAGTAGCCCCCTTTCCTTGCTAAGAGAAAGGCAGCTGTCCCTTGCCTGGAGACTAGGCAAAGAGCCTCCAACAAAGCCTCACAGCAGGATGAGGTGTGTCGTCATTGCTGCCCCACATTGACACCAGGCTATGGTCATTCCTCATCATGGCCCAAGGTCACAAGCACAATCTGCTATGGGAGAGTGATTTTTTTTTTTTTTTTTTGGCCAAAAATGTTGTAGGGGCTGCCTAGTGTGTACTGGCAGAATCTGGGAGAAGAGGTGGAGGACTGGACATAAGGATGTTGGACCAGGGGGAGACTAAAGCCTGTATACATGAGAATACACTGACCTGGGAGGATGCTCAGGATTTAATGGCTTGGCAAGGACACCTGGGGCTGTAACATGCTGCTGGAGTGGCTTCTAGAAATGTGGACGTAACAGTTGCTGCAGTGAATTAGGCGGAGATTATACAACTGCATTCACGAGGCATCAAAGAAGCTGGAAAATACAGGGAGGTAGGAATGTTGGAATGGTTCATTATATGCCAGCAGATTCAGAATCCATCACTTGACTATGTGCCCTTGGAGGCCTCACAGGAACTCCCCTCTCTAGGCTAACGAGGAAGGCACTAGTGAGAAGGGCACCTGAATCTTTCAGAGACTCAGGGTACTATCCTTTGTAGGCCAGGATTGACAAGAGGAGATGCTGCCATGAGACCAGGCTTCGTGGTGTCAGTGGGAATGGTGGAAGGCCAGAACAGCAGATGCCAGGTGATGGCACGTCACCATCAAGAACAACGTGGATGTAATTAACTTAATTGGTAGGAAGGCTAGAGTGATAACCAGGATCCCTTGACCTCCAGGGATCTCTTGTATTGGCTAAAAACTGCTGGCATTCCTGCATACCGCTGCACTCCAGCCTGGGTAACAGAGTGAGACCCTGTCTCAAAAACAAAACAAAACAAAACAAGTGTTGTTATAATGGCACTAATTGCATATGAAGTTCCTGAAATTCTGAGTTCCACTAATATTATTTGTGTGATTAAAAAAATCCATGCTTAAAAGCAACACACCAATAGAGGCAAGCAAACCACGTTTTGAATAAAACAACTATCAATGGTGATGGCACATGGATCTCCCCTTTCAGAATCCTGAGATTCTCAGGGCCATTACGCTAAGGGCTTTCTGCAGACGAGGTAACTATCAGAATCACATGGAGAAGATCAGAGCCTGGAAGGACATTTGAGATTTTTTTATTTCAAACTTCTTCATTTACACAGAGACAAAACTGAAATTCAGAGAGTTCTGGTTTCTCAAGGCACACCACTAGTCAATAAACTCAGAGCCAGAAGCTAGATCCAGCTCGGTGTTCTTTTAAAACTTTAAAAATTCCTCTCTGCTAGTAAAGCTTATAGCCTGGCAAGAATATAATACATACACACAAATACAGTTATTTCCAAAATAGTTTGGTCAGGGGCAGACTCTGCATTTCTCCAATTTATAATTTATTTTTAAGAATTGCAAAATGTGGGCTGGGTGCGGTGGCTCACGCCTGTAATCCCAGCACTTTGGGAGGTCGAGGCGGGCGCATCATGAGATCAGGAGATCGAGACCATCCTGGCTAACACAGTGAAACCCCGTCTCTACTAAAAATGCAAAAAATTAGCTGGGAGTGGCAGCGGGTGCCTGTAGTCCCAGCTACTCAGCAGGCTGAGGCAGGAGAATGGCGTGAACCCGGGAGGCGGAGCTTGCAGTGAGCCGAGATCGTGCCACTGCACTCCAGCCTGGGCGACAGAATGAGACTCCGTCTCAAAATAAATAAATAAATAAAAATTAAAAAATAATTGCAAAATGTGTCTCCAGTATTCATAACAGGATGTCATTAATCAATCCCCATAGTAGGTTGGACATCAAGGTTGTTTCCAACTGTTTGCTTTTGTAATTATCCATTATAATGCTGAAAAATTGGGAACAACCTAAATGTCCAACAATACAGGCTTTATTTCTCTATAAAGTGAATATCAAATAGCCATAGAAAAGACGTTAAAGACCCAGAAGTGTTGCTAACTGAGCAAAAATACGCCGTTTCAGGTCAGATGCAGTGGCTCACACCTGTAATCCCAGCACTTGGAGGCTCAGGCAGACAGATCACTTGAGTCCAGGAGTTGGACACCAGCCTGGCCAACATAGCAAAACCACATTGTAAGGTACATGGATGTGCTTTGGTCAAGGAATAGGCCGAAGCGGATAGCCAGGCCTGCATGGCTCGAGTTTGGCATGCAAGCACACAGCTCCACTTGTAATATAACCTATTTGTGTAAGTTCATACTTGGCTTTATACCACTGTGGTCTGTAAAAGGTATAACTGCCCTGTTGATGTTGTGCGTAAGAGACATGGCTCTTGGGGGCTTGGCTCAGCTGGGCTCAACATGGCTTGACATGACGAGCGCACTGGTACCCAGAGAAAGAGAGAGCCAAAAGCCATCCATCTGGCAGACAGATGGGAGGAAGCCAGGGCACAACTGGCTTTGCTCATGCCCAGAGACAGAAGGAGTTAAGCTGCTGACCCTGAAGGCGAGGGAGAGCCGGCTATGCAGCTGTGTTTGGGGGCAGCTGGCTCAAGCAGCCGAGACAGGGTGAACAGTTTAAGAATAAGCTGCTAATAAGAGAGCTAGTGTAAGGAAGCTGTTAATGAGAGCTGCCACTGAATAAAACTATCTTTCACCTGCCTACAGCCCTCCGAAGGGTTCTTTCTGCTCACCCACCCACTTCCCTCAGACTTCAGCATGGGCTGGATCTGGACACTGGGATCTGACACACATCTCTACTAAAAATACAAAAATTAGCCAGTGTGGTGGCACGTGCCTGTAATTCCAGCTACTAGGGTGGCTGAGGCACGATGATTGCATGAACCCAGGAGGCAGAGGTTGCAGTAAGCCAAGATCACACCATTGCACTCCAGCCTGTGCAACAGAGCATGACCCTGCCCCCCCACAAAAAAAGCGAAAGACCATTTGTCCAGCATAAACTCTTTCAAAATATATACTCTAGCACAGAAAAGTCTAGAAATGTCATCAATGGTAATTTCAGGACAGAATTCTAAAGTGATTTTTTTGGTTATCTGCATATTTTTTCTTTTTTTTTTTTTTTGAGATAGGGTCTTGCTCTGTCACCCAGGCTGGAGTGCAGTGACGTGCAGCCTTGACCCCCCAGGCTTAAGCGATCCTCCTACCTCCGTCTCCTGAGTAGCTGGGACTACAGGCACATGCCACCACCCCTGGCTAATTTTTGTATTCTTGTATTTTTTGCAAAGATGGGGTTTTGCCATGCTGCCCAAGCTGGTCTCAAGCAATCTGACCACCTCGGCCTCCCAGAGTGCTGGGATTACAAGTATGAGCCACGTGTGCCAGGCCTATGTTTTCTTTTCTATAATCACCATGACCATGAGTTTCACATACCAACATTTTTCTAACAATAATATTTACAAAGCACACTATGAAAAATGTTCAGAGAAAGAGAATACAAAATTGTAAAAATCATATATAATTAGGTTTTTGCTTGTTTTTAAGGCAAGAAAGAAAGTAGATTGTCCAGGAAGTTACTTCCACTTGTGTTTTTCTGCTGAACTCATTAGGAACTCTAAAAAGTTCCAGGAGTAGAATCACAGGTCAAAGTATCCTGGCTTTAACTTCTGATTCAGAGAATCCTAACAACTTACACTGTCACCAGCAAGGTCTTTGACTACATGAGCAACTCTCACCTTAAAGCATTTCTCATCTGACATTAGCTGCTCGGCTTTCCGCTGATGTGTTGACTCCAGGAGGCTTCTTGAGTTCTGTGTGTTCGGCTGGCCTCCGGGGGCCCCATTATTGTTTTCTGCCAGGTAAAGGTCAGTCACCTGTACACAGATCTCATCACTCATGATATGCTGCAGCTGGAATCAAACAACGGCAAGCTGTTAGTGAACACAGAAAACATTTCTTCATTACACAGTCAATGTTCCTTTAACTGATCCAGTCACTCAACTCAAAAGAGGTTTTGGGTTTTATTGGCTGGCAATTTTAGAAAATTCATCACACAAACCACTGTATCATTTTCTTGGAGAATAATCAAACCAAGATTTTCTACCATATCAGTGATTCATTGTAAAACTTTCATATCTATTTAAAATAAAAACCATAGATAACTCAGGTTAATGTACTGTTTATTTAAAATTCTAAGGATCTTTAAATAATTTTCCATGGGTTATATATTTATTGCATTTTAAAATCATTTACAATTTGCTTTCACACATATTCTCCCTCATTTGATCCTCATAACTGCCCTGGGAAGCAGATTGGAGACAGAGTAGGGGCCTGTTAGGAGACAGATTTACACAATACATAAGAAAGCTCACTGTGAGCCGGGGTGAGGAGGGGACACTTGGAGAATCATGAATGCAATATCTATGTCTATATTCCCAGCCCAACTACAAAGCCTGAAACTCGGTAGGTATTTAGGAAATAGCTGTTGAATTATTGCCTAGAGGTGCTCAACTGAAGAAGCAGGGTTAGTCAAGCTTCCTGACTCCTAGCCCAATACTTTTCCAAACACACCACCTATTTTTCTATATCTGATAGAAAGTATAGTGCTTAAGTTGTACATAATGTTAACTCACTTTCAATATAGGCCAATCATGATTGACTATCAGTAGCTTTTGTGACAATCTAAGGAAACTAATGACTAGAAAGTTGAACCTTTCAGAGTTCCCCTTCTCATGTCATATGCTATTTCTATTTTGAAATAAAAATAATTTCAAATGAAAATTTATCCATCAAAATGACAGAGAAGTGAAAAATAGATATAAGAAGAAAGCAAAACATTAATTTCAATATCAATTTGTCTATTTTACTTTAAAATTATCATAACCACCAAGTCATTCTATTTTTAGGAAGCTACATTCTCTTTGAAGTGTTAGGAACTATGTTAACTATTTATTCTTAACTTTAAGTCCTAAGTGACCAGTATATATATTAGTAGATAACAGGACAAGAGCAAGGTCAGAAGGGTGACTGAGTGTGGCAGAAAGGGCAGTAACTCCAGCAACTGCAGATGGATAATGACAATGAATCCAGATAATGGATCTGATGCAATCATTCAAATAATGCTTGTGAGTACTCGATAACATAGGGAAAAGCTTCAGATACAGTGTTGTAGAGAGAAAAAGGGCAAGGTGGAAAAAAATGTGGAAAGCATGACTTCAATCATGCATACAGATGCTTCCACTTTACACTTTTTTTGTTTTGTTTTGAGACAGGGTCTCGCTTCGTCACTCAGGCTGGAGTGCAGTGGCATCATGATCTTGGCTCATGGTAGCCTTGACTTCCTGGGCTCAAGCAAGTCTCCCACCTCAGCCTCCTAAGTAGCTGGGACTACAGGCATATGTCACCATACCCAGCTAAGTTTTTGTATTTTTAGTAGAGATGGGGTTTTGCCATGTTGCTCAGTCTGGTCTCAAACTCCTGAGCTCAAGTAATTTGCCTTTCTTGGCCTCCTAAAGTGCTGGGATTACAGGCATGAGCCACCGCCTCTACTTTATACTTTCCTGTTGAAATAGACTGCATTACTGATTCCCCACCCATGCCCTCTTTTTGGATATCTGGCCCCTCCTTGAGTCTCTGGAAAGGGCAGGACTACACATCCAGGGAAAACTATGGAACTCCCACCCTCACTGCTAGGCAGATCAGATTCTCTATCCTCTCATTGGAAATGACACAGAGGGTGCTGGATACATTTTTTTGCAGATGAGCATCTGTATGGAAAGGTCCAGTAACACTGGGACCAGGGCTACTGCCAGGGTAAGCCAAAGCCTCAGAGGCTGGAGGAGCCTGGTGTACATGCTGAATGTCCATCTGCAGAGCAAAGCACAAGCATGGAGCAGAAGTCCAGAGAAAGGCATGCAGGAGAGAAAAATAATCTCCCAGCCCAGTCCTTCCATGGTGTGGTCATATGTTGAGTTCTGTACTTTGATGTCTGTGAGATTGCCTATTGTATTCTTAATACAAATCCCTCTTACGCCAGCCAGAATAGGCTAAGATAAATGTAATGACTTGACTTGGCTGGAGTGCAGTGGCGTGATCACGGCTCACTGCAGGCTCAACTTCCTGGGCTCAGGTGATCCTCCCACTTTAGACTCCTGAGTAGCTGGGACTAGAGTCATGAGCCACCACACCCAGCTAATTTTTTGTATTTTTGTCATAAAAATATTATACTTTTCAGAAGAAATCATATACAATACACTGAAAATCAGTGATTGTTTTTCTTCTTTTTTTCTGTGAATGTGTAGGTGTTTGAGTCTCTTGTATTTTTTCTTTTACACAGGATATGGACTGTTTGAAAACTATTTCATTATCTTCATCATCACCATTCATTTCAGATGCTTCAGATTTTCCTCTCTCCAAAAATGTTCATGTGCAAACTGGTGTGGGGCCCTGGGTATCTGCAGTCTTCTCAGGAGAGTCAGGAGTGCCTAAAACTTCTTCTTCTTCTTACATAAAACCTGGCCTTTTGTAGATATCTGATGATTCGTTTTTGAAATACTTTCCATTTTCTGTAAAATCAAAGAAGGAAAATCATAATCAATTCCTTTTTAAACTAATTTCTTCCAAAGCAATCTTTCTTTCTTTTTATTTTTATTTTTTTATTTTTATTTTTTGAGACAGAGCCTCCCTCTGTCGCCCAGGCTAGAGTGCAGTGGCCGGATCTCAGCTCACTGCAAGCTCCGCCTCCCGGGTTTATGCCATTCTCCCGCCTCAGCCTCCCGAGCAGGTGGGACTACAGGCTCCCGCCACCTCACCCGGCTAGTTTTTTTTTTTGTATTTTTTAGTAGAGACGGGGTTTCACCGTGTTAGCCAGGATAGTCTCGATCTCTTGACCTCGTGATCCGCCCGTCTCGGCCTCCCAAGGTGCTGGGATTACAGGCTTGAGCCACCGCGCCCGGCCCTTTCTTTCTTTTTAAATTGCCCCTCCATCATTAGCTTTTGTGTAAGTGCCGATTCTGATTATACGTTTCACTGATGGATATGATGGCTGCTTAAATGGAATATCCCAGTCTTTAAAGAGTTCTTTCTGACTTTTTCAGGTGGCATGAAATGACACTCCGAGAATCTTTCACCAAACAAGTAGTTGTTCATCGTTTTAGCAACTATCTTGGCAATATCCTCAGACTCACACCTCACACTTGCATAGCCTTTGCTCTTTCCAGTCCGTTTCTTTCTGGATAGTCTGAACCTTGTAACAGTGCCACACTGGGAGAAATAGGAAAGGATCAGGGTTTCGTTCAGTAGGTTAGAAAGGTGGCGCACATGCCCTACTCCAGGCCAAAATTGTTCTTGTTTTTTTCCCCAGATTATGCACTTGCAAACCTGTGCCAGAACTCCAGCGATCTGCCTGCCCTGGACTCCCAAAGCCCTGGAATTATAGGCATGATCCACCGCACCCAGCCTTGACTTTGAAATGTATGTTGTACATCCAGTCAGCAGTGAACTCTGAGGGAACACCAAAGATGAGGAGAATGAGAGAACAGATACCTCCAGTTAAAGGAATTAAGAAGAGATGCTTTAAAAAAGTTTTTAAAGGGTGTTAAAAAGTCACTGTGGCTCATGCCTGTAGTCACAGCATTTTGGGAGGCCGAAGTGGGTGAACTGCTTGAGACTAAAAGTTTGAGACCACCCAGGGCAACATGGCAAAACCCCATCTGTACAAAAAATACAATAAATTAGCTGGGCACAGTGGTGCCTGTGGTCCCAGCTACTCGCGAGGCTGAGGTGGGAGGTTAAGGCTGCAGTGAACTGAGATCCACCACTCCACTCCAGCCTGGGTGACAGAGTGAGACCTTGTCTTAAAAAAAAAAAAAAAAAAAAAATCACTGTTTTAGGGTTTTCTGGATGAAACCTCTGTTTCCATAAAAAAAAAAAAAAAAAGGTGGAGACAGTATGCATTACTGATTTAAAATCATAACCAGATGCTTAGAGTAAATAATTGTATCTATTATTTCAAAAACAAACCTCAGGATTATTAAAAGGTAGTTTTATTAGATTTTTTTTTAAGACGTGCTGATTCACTCAGGTCTGTCACTTTTCTTCTAAAAGCAGCAAATGCATTTAACATTTTACTGAGATCCTCAACAGCTGCCATTTGCTTTGTATAGCAAATTGTTTACAAAGTAACTTTTTTCCATTTTTGATATTTTCATGAAAATTATGTTCTTCAGTTTTAAAGCCCCATCCCTCTCCCAAAGAAAGATTAATGACTACCAAGTAATTAGTATTTAGGAAAATAACAACAACAACAACAATAACAACAAAAAACTCCATCTTTTAAACACTTCTGGAACATGGGCAAGGGTCCAAAGTCAAGACCTTCTGGGCCCAATGGAGGTGCTAGGCTGCCTCAGGACACCATCAGCACTTCCCCATCCACAACATCCTCAACAGGTGGGAGCTGTTCCACAAGCTCCCCTCTCTGTTTCCTTTCCACCCTTGCTGTTGGGCCTCCCCTCTGAATCTGCATAACAAAGACAGCAGGGTCTTTAATACTGTTCCGCTTTGTCAATGGAGACAGGATACTCTAGAAAACTGAGAGATTCCCTGGTCCAGTCTAGGGGAGGAAAAATTATGCAGTGTAGCATAGATGGTTTTACTTGTCCACTCAGACACACGCTCATACTTATTAGATGGATGTATCAGATGCTTCAAAAGTCCTAACGTGTAGTAGCACAAAGGTTGCTTGTAAAAAAGGTGTTGCAAAATGATAAAAATGTCTGCAGCAGTTCAAGCTCCTGATGACAAAGCTCATTCTGATAAGTAGTTATTTTGACATGCACAGCAGCTTTGCCTATAAGTCCTGTGTTCAGAGGGTTTCATTTAGACTGCAGGAAGTTGGAATCCAAGTTTGAAAGGCTCTCTGCTGACAAAATGTGCTATATCCATCAATGGACTTCTACTCTGTAATGAAAGGAACAAACTATCAAAACATGTTATATTAAGGGAGGAGACCACCTCTCATATTGTCTTACGTCCAATTTCTGCTTCCAAAGAAAGAAGAAGTAAAAGCTAAAAGGCAGAAATGAACTCCACAGGCAGATAGCCTGCACACACCCTGGGCCTGGTAGTTAAAAATCAACCTCTCACCTAACTGCTTTTGTTATCTATAGATTCCAGACATTGTATGGAAAAGCATTGTGAAAATCCCTGTCCTGTTCTGTTTCATTCCAATTGCCGATGCATGCAGCCCCCAGTCACGTACCCCCTGCTTGATCAATCGATGACAACCCTCCCACATGGACCCCCTTAGAGTTGTCAGCCCTTAAAAGGGACAATAATTGCTCACTCAAGGAACTTGGCTTTTGAGATGCAAGTCTGCTGAAGCTCCTAGCTGAATAAAGCTCCTTCCTTCTTTAACCCAGTGTCTGCAGGTTGTCTGCAGCTCGTCCTGCTACATTTCTTGGTTCCCTGACCGGGAAGTGAGGTGATTGGCAGATGGTTGAAGCAGCCCCTTAGGTGACTTAGGCCTGCCCTGGGGAGCATCCCTGCAGGGGATTCTGACCAGCTCTTTGGATCCAAAGAGTGCTGCCATGTAGGCAATTGCCTCAGAGGGACGCCTCACCAGAGCAGCTTGTGGCAGGCCCCTGTGGAGGATCAATGCAGTGGCTGAATATTGGGAAGGAACCAGCACTTGGAGTCCAGATATCTGAAACTTGGCAAAACTGGTCTTTGGAACTTGCCCACTCCTTTTGAGTGGAAGCGTGGCCTGATCACCCACAGCATGCCTATACTGGCACTTTGGTTTTTGTTTTTGACTTGACTTGAATTGCTTGTTACTTTGGTTTTGGTTTTGACCTAGCTTGGATTTTTTGATACTCTGATTTTGGTTTTGAGTCTGGTTTGGTGTAAACTGTAAAAGTATGTGTATGCCCTTTTTACCCTTTCTTTGTTTTGTGGTGTGCCTGTGGTGTGAGCATGGTGTTTTGTTTCAAGGAAACAAGGGTCAGGCACAAAGTAAGCCCACCCCACTAGGAACTATGTTGAAAAATTTCAAGAAAGGATTTAAGGGAAATTACGGTGTTACTATGACACCAGGAAAATTTAGAACTTTGTGAGAAATAGACTGGCCAGCATTAGACGTGGGTTGGCCATCAGAAGGAAGCCTGGACAGGTCCCTTGTTTCAAAGGTATAGCACAAGGTAACCTGTAAGCCAGGAAGCCAGACCAGTTCCCATACATAGACACTTGGTTACAGCTGCTTTTAGATGCCCCCACAGTGATTGAGAGATCAGCAGCATAAGCAGCTGGAAGAGGCAAGGAAAGACCAGCAGAGAGAGAGAGGAAAGAAATAGACAGGAAAAGAGGCAAAGAAAGAGAGGAAGAGACAGAGAGACAAAGAGGGAGTCAAGGAGAGGGAGAGAGAGAAAGAGAGAGAGGAAGAGACAGAGGCAAAAGGAAAGTCAGAGAGACAGAAAGTCAAAGGGAGTAAGAGAGAGAAAAAGAGAGATAAACAAGTAGTTAAGAAAAAAAAAAGTGTACCCTATTCCTTTAAAAGACAAGGTAAATTTAAAACCTATAATTGATAATTAAAGGTATTCTCCATAACCCTATAGCACTCCAATACCACTTTGTTGTCAGTGTAAACGAGGGCTTACCCTGAAAGCACTGAGGCCACTGATAACCCGTAGCCTTCCTATCAAAAAATCCTTAACCCAGTAACCCACGGATGGCCCAAATGCATTCGATGTGTAGCAGCAACTGCTTTGCTAACAGAAGAAAGTAGAAAAATAAGTTTTAGAGGAAACCTCCTTGTGAGCACACCTCACCAGTTCAGAAGAAACCTAAGTTAAAAAAAAAAAAAGGCAAAAAGGTAGCTTACTAACTTAAAAATCTTAAAGTAGGCCGGGCGCAGTGGCTCACGCCTGTAATCCCAGCACTTTAGGAGGCTGAGGCGGGTGGATCACGAGGTCAGGAGATCGAGACCGTTCTGGCTAACACAGTGAAACCCCATCTCTACTAAAGAATACAAAAAATTAGCCAGGCGTAGTGGCGAGCGCCTATAGTCCCAGCTACTTGGGAGGCTGAGGCAGGAGAATGGCATGAACCCGAGAGGCGGAGCTTGCAGTGAGCCAAGATTGCGATGCTGCACTCCAGCCTGGGCGACAGAGTAAGACTCCGTCTCAAAAAAAAAAAAAAAAAAAAATCTTAAAGTATAGGGCTATTCTATTAAAAAAAAAAAAAAAAAAAAAAAAGATAATTTAACATTAATCACTGAAAATTCCCTTAACCCAACAAGTTTCCTAACAAGTTTCCTAACAGAGATCTAAATCTTAATTACCATACAAAGGTCCAACCAGACCTAGGAGGAACTCCCTTCAGGACAGGAGGATAGATGGTTCCTTCCAGGTAATAGAAGGGGAAAAAAAAATAAGCCATTTATACCAATTCTAAGTTAATTTGGACTAAACAAGGTCTTATTAATAGCAAAGGATAATTGAAATCCCAAACTTACAAGATTTTCAACAAAAGTAAAGTTTGCTAAAAGTTAACAGTGTAACATGTATTAGAGTAAACTTCTAATCTTGTGGCCTTAGACAGTCTAGTCCACAGACACGAAAGTAGTTTGCTTTGGAAAAGAGTGATTATCATCTTTGAAAAAAAAAAGGAAAAAATGGGGGCAGAATTTATGTAAAAGAATGCTGTATGGTAAATTCTTATCCTGAAATAAGTTAACTGGTTATTTAAAGAAAGAAATGTTTGTAATAAGTCAGAAAGTTGAGACATGTCGAAGAATTGTCTGCAAAAGTCATGAAAAAAATGTATGCAAGAAATGTTGTATAATGTAAAAGTAATTAGGCCTCCTGAATGTAAAACTATTGAAAAAACAGTTTATGTGCAAGATGTGTAAGGAAAGTAAAATATACTTCTGGTAAAAAGATTATACGGAGGCATAAGAATGTGGATTTTTACCTACATTAAAAGGTTAAAAAAAATTGTTTGTTTTCAAGGTTTAAGCAAGTCTTAAAACATTAGTTGTAAAGCAAATTCTGGTGTAAACATATTAGCTAAAGTTAAAGGGGCATCATCCAGTTTTTCTGTGAACTGGACCTTAAAGTAAAAACACAACGGGTTTTTCTTAAAGCGCTAACCTACTCTTTAACAAAAATTATAAAAGGTTAAAAAGAGTCTATAAAAATCTTACCTTATAGTCAGACATTAAAAATTGAATAAATATGTCTACAAAGTTTTATTAAAACTATGTTTTTCATTAATAACACACTAATATAAAGATGAAATTTAGCTTATCTGGTATAAAAATCATACAGAAAGCCTTGTCAAACATAAAACGGTGTCTGGCTTTCTTTGGTCTAAAAACTAATAAAAATAAGTGCTAAAGGAAATTTCTCAGTAAGAAGGCACCAAGGACTATAAAGTCCACTGCTGATGTCCCCACATTTAAAACAAAAGGTCAATTTCTCAAAAATTATATACTTGGTTTATCTTCCACTTTCCTTTCCCTCAAAACTAAAAGTCTTTTAGCACATGTACCACACCTAAAATTTCCAGTAAACCAGCACCAGCCTGAAGATCACATTCTCATCAAAGGGTGGAAAGAAGGAAAACTCAAGCCAGCCTGGGAAGGACCCTATCTTGTGCTACCAAGCACTGAGACTGCTGTTCGTACAGCAAAAAAGGAATGGATTCATCACACCTGAGTCAAGAAAGTGCCAACCCCTCCAGAGTTGTGGGCCATAGCTCCCGGGGAAAACCCTACAAAACTAAAGCTAAGAAAAATTTAACTCTTTCATCTATTCTATTACTCTTTCTTCTTTCCTCACTGTATTGCTGATCTAGTTATTAACATAACCAAGTCAATTTCACCTAAAACTATTGCATTTAATGCTTGCTTTGTTATAACCTGTGGGGACTTGCCAAGTCAAAGACAGCTCTCTACTTCAGAAAAGTACTTCTGTCCCTCTTGATTCTCCTCAGACTAGGCATTATTAAGTTAGGACCATTTAATTTGAGGAGATTTCAATAAAGACCCCAGTGTCAACCAGAAGTCTTGCCCCCTGCCTCCCGCGATGTAGAACTTTTATCCCATAGTTGGTCCAATGTTCTGTGGACCACTAAAGAGCAAGGATGGACTGCCCCAACCAGTTTTTGTAATATCCTAAAATCATACATTCATTTTACTGGAGGATCATAGAAGTTAAAGACTTAAAACAAACCTTGACAATTAACACAGGATACCAAGATGGAAATGCCTGGTTGGAATAGGTCAAATATTCTGTCCGCATGTTAAACAAAAGCAATTGTTATGCTTGTGCACATGGCAGACCAAAAGCCCAGATTGACCACTTTCCACTAAGGTGGCCCTCCAGTCAACCAGGCGTGGACTACATGGTAGCTCTTTTCCAGGATTCTACAGCCTGGAATAACAAGTTTTGCCAAGCTCTCTCTCTGCTATATCCCAAAGTTCAACACCCTGAGGGTCAGCCCCTGAGGGCCATCCCACTTCCGTCTCCTGACACTAATTTCACTTCATGTCTGTCAAGACAGGGAGGAAACATAGCATTCCTTGGAGACCTGAAGGGATGCAGTGAGCTTAAGAATTTTCAAGAGGTTAGCAATAAGTTAGCCCTTGTTCATCCCTGAGCGAATGTGTGGTGGTATTGTGGTGGACCTTTACTGGACACTGCTGAATAACTGGAGTGGCACTTGTACTTTAGTCCAATTGGCTATCCCATTTACCCTGGTATTTCATCAACTAGAGGGAGGGTGGGTATTGGAAGAAGGATGGATCTGGTTATCGGACAGAAGAATAGCTGTGCCACAACTGCTAGGAGCTGCAGTCATACTGGCTGTGTATGAGACCACCTACCTAGGCCAAGAGTCACTTGAAAAGTTGTTAAGCTGGTACTTCTACATCTCATGTCTGTCAACTCTCACCAAAACAGTGGCACAGCAGTGTGTCACCTCCCAGCAGCACAATGCTAGGCAAGGTCCAACTGTCCTGCCTGGCATACAGGCTTATAGAACAGCCCCCTTTGAAGATCTCCAAGTAGACTTCACCGAGATGTCCAAATGTGGAGATCTCATCCATAGGTTTGGACTGCTCTTATGAATTGGGTTGGACAATGGGCTGGTGTTTGTGGCTGACTTGTTACAGAGGACAGCAAAGGTGATCGGGTGTTGATCAAGGATTAGAACATAGCCCCCCTTGTGGCCACGTGAGAAGGACCCCAGGCCATCATCTTGACCACTCCCACAGCTGTAAAAGCAAAAGGAATCCCAGTCTGGATCCACCACAGCCACGTGAAACTCACAGCACCTGAGACCTGGGAGGTGAGACCAAGCCCAAACAATCTCTGCAAAGTGACTCTGAAGAAGATGAGATGCCCTGCTCCAGTCACACCCGGAAGCTGACTGGTCCATGCATGGCCGAAACATGAGGAAACTCACCATGGGACTTATTTTCCTTAAGTTTTGGACTTGTACAGTAGGGACTTCAACTGACCTTCCTCAAACTAAGGACTGTTCCCAGTTGTATACATGAGGTCCTAAGGTAGGGCAAAAAGTTAAAACTGTCTTTTTGTTCTATAGATATTAAAAATGTGCAGGAACTCTAATAGGGACTTGTTTGTATAATGTCACCCAGTACAAGGTATTTAGCCCAGGAAGTGACCAGCCTGATGTGTGTTATAACCCATCTGAGCCCCCTATGGTTACAGTTTTTAAAATAAAATTAAAAACAGCCATCTGCTGGGGTCTAGGCCATACTAAAACGAATCCATTTAGTAAATTCCCAAAGTTGCAAACTGTGTGGACCCACCCAGAGTCCCACCAGGACTGGACAGCCCCCACTGGATTATACTGGATATGCAGCCATAGAGCTTGTGCCAAATTACCCTACCAGTGCACAGGTAGTTGTGTGATTGGCACTATTAAACCATCCTTCTTCCTACTGCCGTTAAAACAGGTGAACTCCTGGGCTTCCCTGTCTATGCTTCCTGCAAACAAACAAACAAACAAAAAAACAAACAAAAAAAGCTATAGGTAATCAGAAAGATGATAAATGGCCCCCTAAAAAAGTCATACAATACTATGACCCTGCTACTTGGTCACAGGACAGCTCGTGGGGATACCGGACACCCTTTATATGCTCAACCAAAGCATATGGTTACAAGCTGTCTTAGAGGCCAGGTGTGGTGGCTCACGCCTGTAATCCCAGCACCTTGGGAGGCTGAGGCGAGTGGACCGCGAGGTCAGGAGACCAAGACTATTGTGGCCAACATGATGAAACCCCATCTCTATTAAAAATACAAAAAATTAGCTGGGTGTTGTGGCAGGTGCCTGTGGTCCCAGCTACTGAGGAGGCTGAGGGAGGAGAATGGCGTGAACCCAGGAGGTGCAGGTTGCAGTGAACTGGGATGTGCCACTGCACTCCAGCCTTGGTGACAGAGTGCGACTCCATCTCAAAAAAAGAAAAAGAAAAAAAAAGAAATAATCACTAGTGAAACCGGCAGAGCCTTGACTATTCTGGGCCGGCAAGAAACTAAGATGAGAAATGCTATCTATCAAAATAGATTGGCTCTCAACTACTTGCTAGCAGCTGAGGGAGGAGTCTGTGGGAAGTTTAACCTTACCAATTGCTGTCTATACATAGATGAACAAGAGCAAGTAGTTGAAGACTTAAAGACACGACAAAACTGGTACATGTGCCCATGCAAGTGTGGCATGTATTTAATCTGGGGCCATGTTTAGAAAATGGTTCCCAGTGCTAGGAGGATTTAAAACTTTTATAACAGAAATTATAATAGTAATAGGAACCTGCTTACTACTCCCTTGTTTGCTACCTGTACTCCTTCAAATGATAAAAAGCTTCATCACTACTTTAGTTCACCAAAATTCTTCAGCACAAGTGTACTATATAAATAACTATCAATCTGTCCTACAAGAAGACATGGATTGTGAGGATAAAAGTGAGAGCTCTCACTTTGAGTGAAGTTCTCAAAGGGGGAATTAAGGGAGGAGACCACCCCTCATATTGTCTTATGCCCAATTTCTGCCTCCAAAGAAAGAAGTAAAAACAAAAAGGCAAAAATGAAATCCACAGGCAGATAGCCCAGCATGCGCCCTGGGCCTGGTAGTTAAAAATCAACCCCTCACCTAACTGTTTATGTTATCTATAGATTTCAGACATTGTATGGAAAAGCATTGTGAAAATCCCTGTCCTGTTCTGTTACATTCCAATTACTGGTGCATGCAGCCCTCAGTCACAATCCCCTGCTTGCTCAATCGATCCTGATCCTCTCACGCAGACAGCCTTAGAGTTGTAAGCCCTTAAAAGGGACAGGCATTGCTTACTTGGGGAGCTTGGCTTTTGAGATGCAAGTCTGCCAAAGCTCCCAGCTGAATAAAGCCCCTTCCTTCTTTAACACAGTATCTGAGGAGTTTTGTCTGTGGCTCGTCCTGCTACAATATGTCATGGAACAACCTCAAAAACATTAGCTAAGTAAAAAAGCCAGATATGAGACCACATATTGTATAATTCCATTGATTTGAAATGTCCAAAAAAGGCAAATTTATAGACAGAAATGGGCTGATTTACCTCAAGAGGCAGGGATTCAAGCTCTCTAGACTACATGTGATACATACATGAGAAAAAAATAAGGAAAAGAAAAGAAATTTAAATATAAATAAATAAAAATAATACTTCTGATCATAAAGAAAATCACATTCTTTTTGTAATAATTTGGAATACACACTATGAAGAAAAGTCTTTAATTTTGCCACTCAAAACATTCTGGTTTGTTGCTTTTTACACTTTTTTATGCATATAAACATTTTAAAAAGTAGAATCATTATATAATCTTTTGTCACTATATTTTGGACATATTTCTATGGCAGTAAATCTATCCTTGGCATCATCATTTTTAATAGCTCGATATATGTTAATTTAATCATTGCTACCCCAGAAGTAAATTTTCTTATACATATATTTTAATGAATTAGAGGAAGCATTTTTGGATTGAATTCATAGAAATAGAATTTCTGGAGGAAAATAACATAAAACAGTTTAAGGGTTTTTAATAGAAATTTTCAAATTATTCTGTAGAAAAATTGGTTCAGTTTATACTCCCACCAACAGGGGCAGAGCTCCACATTCCCCCTTCCATTTGTACTCTTTACTGGTTTTTAAGCAGAAAATCTCATTGTTTTCATTACATTTATTTGGTTTCTAATGCTTTTGAATCTTTTTTTTTTTTTTTTTTTTTTTTTGTGAGTGTTGCTCTGTCATCCAGGCTGGGCTGCAGTGGCGTGATCTGATCTTGGCTCACCGCAACGTCTG
>NW_012105520.1:1188979-1190251 GCF_000951045.1 Mandrillus leucophaeus | reverse complement strand
AACAGGTAACCTATGGAATGGGAGAAAATTTTTGCAATCTACTCATCTGACAAAGGGCTAATATCCAGAACCTACAAAGAACTCAAACAAATTTACAAGACAAAATCAACCCCATCAAAAACTGGGCAAAGGATATGGACAGACATTTCTCAAAAGAAGACATTTATGCAGCCAACAGACACATGAAAAAATACTCATCATCACTAGCCATCAGAGACATGCAAATCAAACCCACAATGAGATACCATCTTACACCAGTTAGAGTGACGATCATTAAAGAGTCAGGAAACAACAGGTGCTAGAGAGCATGTGGAGAAATAGGAACACTTTTACACTGTTGGTGGGACTGTAAACTAGTTCAACCATTGTGGAAGACAGTGTGGTGATTCCTCAATAATCTAGAACTAGAAATACCATTTGACCCAGTCATCCCATTACTGGGTATATACCCAAAGGATTATAAATCATGATGCTATAAAGACACATGCACATGTATGTTTATTGTGGCACCATTCACAATAGCAAAGACTTGGAACCAACCCAAATGTCCATCAATGACAGATTGGATTAAGAAAATGTGACACATATACACCATGGAATACTATGCAGCCATAGAAAAGGATGAGTTCATGTCCTTTGTAGGGACATGGATGCAGCTGGAAACCATCATTCTGAGCAAACTATCGCAAGGACAGAAAACCAAACACCACATGTTCTCACTCATTTGTGGGAATTGTACAATCACAACACTTGGACACAGGGTGGGGAACATCACACACCGGAGCCTGTCGTGGGTTGGGGGGAGGGGGGAGGGATAGCATTAGGAGATATACCTAAGGTAAATGACTAGTTAATGAGTGCAGCACGCCAACATGGCACATGTATACATATGTGACAAACCTGCACATTGTGCACATGTACCCTAGAAGATAAAGCATTAAAAAAAAAGAAATAGTAGAATCTCCTTTTTTGAGAAAATGTCTCCCAAAACCCAAGCTGAAATAACATTTTTTGTCAGTAATCCTTTGAAGTAAAAATGATATTCCATTAAAGTGGTTAATTCACTTCATGACTTAGTCACACGAGGGTTTTTTCTCAGGTAGTCTGTAGGAATGCTCATGTATACTTCCCATTTCATCACATAAAATATTAAAAAGATATATTCAAGGATTAAGATGTAAAATTTTGGCCGGGCGCGGTGGCTCAAGCCTGTAATCCCAGCACTTTGGGAGGCTGAGACGGGCGGATCACAAGGTCAGGAGATCGAGACCA
>NW_012105520.1:1183991-1185899 GCF_000951045.1 Mandrillus leucophaeus | reverse complement strand
TTTACTGGTTTTTAAGCAGAAAATCTCATTGTTTTCATTACATTTATTTGGTTTCTAATGCTTTTGAATCTTTTTTTTTTTTTTTTTTTTTTTTTGTGAGTGTTGCTCTGTCATCCAGGCTGGGCTGCAGTGGCGTGATCTGATCTTGGCTCACCGCAACGTCTGCTTCCTGGGTTCAAGCTATTCTCCTACCTCAGCCTCCTGAGTAGATAGGATTACAGGTATCCACCACCACCCCTGGCTAATGTTTGTATTTTTAGTACAGACATGGTTTCAACATGTTGGTCTGGCTGGTCTCACATTCCTGACCTCAGGTGATCCTCTGCCTTGGTCTCCCAAAGTTTTGGGATTATAGGCATGAGCCACCACACCCAGCCAGCACAGCTAACTTCTAATGAGACTACCTTAGACAAGTTACTTACTGTCTCTGAGCCTCCGTGTTCTCATCCATGAAATGGGTTTAATCACCCAGATTTGTTGAGATAATTAAAAGAGAGAATACCTGCAATGCAACAGCACCATGCTAACACAGCTGACTCATCAGTTTCAGTGCTGGTCTGTCCTCTCTCACCTCCAATTGCGAGGCCCCTTGCTGGCCTTTCACCACCAGCAGGAGTGTGTTCCCCCGGGAGCCTGCCATCAGTTGCAGGTTTCTTTGCTCTGTTTGGTATGTCCATTTCCCAGGCACCCAAGCGATGGCCACTGGTTACGATACAGTGCTCTGACTTTAAGCTTTGAGTGCTCTGACTTTAAGCTCTGAGTGCCCTGACTTTAAGCTTTGAGTGCCCAGGTGTGACCTATGGCCAGTCCCTGTCTGATCTGTGCCCCACTTTCTCGTGTCCAAAATGAGGAGACAGTCAGCTCTCTCCAATGCCTTTCCTATGGCTTTAAGAGGAGGTATGTACTTCTCACTTGGAGGAGGGGCTGGCAAAACCACTTGAATTTTAATTTGAATTGAGGCATCTTGGCAGAGGTTGTAAAATGTCCTCTCACACCTGTACTACCACACCTAGCTAGTTTTTTGTATTTTTTGTAGAGGCAGGGTTTTGCCATGTTGCCTTAGCTGCTTTTTTGATACTCCATCAAAACTTGATTTTTCTTGAACTTTGGATATTTTACCCTTGCATGATACTATAATATCATGCCTTGGTCACTTTGAAAATAATGGTTCACTGATATCTTCTATATGCTGATACATTTGATTATATGGTATCAAAATGCATTCATCAATATTACCATCAATCTCATCAGAATACATTTGGAAAGCTATGGTGGATATAAGTTTTCTAAAATTCTAATTTTTTGTTCAAAAGTTTGAGTTTTGTTATTAGCAATTTTATTGTTGAATTTTATTATGGCCTGTCTGTTGTTTTCCTTGAAATAACAGAATCTCCTTTTTTCTATTCTTTTGTGTCTTCTTTTATTTCATTGAGCAGTGGTTTGTAGTTCTCCTTGAAGAGGTCCTTCACATTCCATGCTCGTGGATAGGAAGAATCTATATCATGAAAATGGCCACACTGCCCAAGGTAATTTATAGATTCAATGCCATCCCCATTAAGTTACTAATGACTTTCTTCACAGAATTGGAAAAAACTACTTTAAAGTTCATATGGAACCAAAAAAGAGCCTGCATTGCCAAGACAATCCTAAACCAAAAGAACAAAGCTGGAGGCATCATGCTACCTGACTTCAACACTATACTACAAGGGTACAGTAACCAGAAGAGCATGGTACTGGTACCAAAACAGATATAGACCAATGGAACAGAACAGAGCCCTCAGAAATAATACCACACATCTACAACCATCTGATCTTTGGCAAACCTGACAAAAACAAGAAATGGGGAAAGGATTCCCTATTTAATAAATGGTGCTGGGAAAACTGGCTAGCCATAAGTAGAAAGCTGAA
>NW_012105520.1:1180020-1182383 GCF_000951045.1 Mandrillus leucophaeus | reverse complement strand
CTCCTTCATCATAGACATTCTTTTTATTTTTGAGACAGGGCCTTGTTCTGTCACCTAGGCTGAAATGCAGTAGCATGACCACAGTTCACTGTAGCCTCAACCTTCTGGGCTCAATCAATCCTCCTGCCTCAGCCTGCCAAGTAGCTGGGACTAGAAGCATGCAACTACAATGTCCATCTAATTTTTGTATTTTTAGTAGAGATGGGGTTTCGCCATGTTGGCCAGGCTAATTGCAAACTCTTGACCTCAGGTGATCTCCCCCTCTTGGCCTCCCAAAGTGCTGGGATTACAGGCCTGAGTCACTGCCCGGCCCACCGTTCCTTTTTAAACCTTTCCTGTGCATAGTAGTCATACCATGACTACTAGTAGTTTGGTGTTATTGCCTTTATTTGTGCTAAAGTACCAGCATTTTTACCCACCATTGTATCTGCACCCTTACAGCAAATGTCACCATGTTAGTATTCCTGTCAAAATAGTTTGGACCTGGGGGTCTGAGGACCGCACTTTGGGAACCATTGAAATAGGTGCTTACACCTACTATATATCATATCTTTTCATCTACAGGATTTTTAAAAACTTGATTGCAGTTAATGTTTTTGTAATTTTTAAAATATGGTTTTGATGGGTTTCAGTCTAGAGCAACAACATGTATTTTATTTTGCTTATGCTGAAGTTTACTAGATAAATACTAACCTAATAGAATGAGGTCCTAGATCTAGTTGCAGTTTCTTTAACCAAAAAAAAAAAAAAAAAGCAAACACAAACAAAAAAAAACCCAAAACTAAAAATGTAGAAATGGTCCATATGGTGTATTCCCAATGTATGCTGCAGAATTTGAAGAAGAAAATGCAATAGTCCAAACGTGGTGTTCTTTAAGAATAGGATTGGGCCAGGCGCAGTGGCTCATACCTGTAATCCCAACACTTTGGGAGGCCAAGGCGGGCGGATCACGAGATCAAGAGAGAGAGAAACCCTGTCTCTACTAAAAATACAGAAAATTAGCTGGGCATGGTGATGGGCGCCTATAGTGCCAGCTACTCTGGAGGCTGATTCAGGAGAATGACGTGAACCTGGGAGGCCGAGCTTGCAGCGAGCCAGGATGGTGCCACTGCATCCAGCCTGGGTGACAGAGCAAGACTCCATCTCAAAAAAAAAAAAAAAAAAAATAGGATTAATTCTGAAGAGTTTTAGCCTGTAAAGAGATTTGGGACACTGTAAGAGAGGAATGAGAAGAATGAGAATAGTAAAATAAATAATTTTTGAAGAGATACACTGTTAATGATGTCCTCCTTCAATACAACTTGTTTTTTTTGTTTTTGTTTCTGTTTTTGTTTGAGATGGAGTCTTTCTCTGTCACCAGGCTGGACTGCAGTGACACATCTCAGCTCACTGAAACCTCTGCCTCCTGGGTTCAAGCGATTTCCCTTCCTCAGCCTCCTGAGTAGCTGGGACTACAGGCACGTGCCACCACGCCTGGATAATTGTTTTTATTTTAGTGGAGACGGGGTTTCACCACATTGGTCAGGATGTCTCGATCTCCTGGCCTCGTGATCTACCCACCTCAGCCTCCCAAAGTGCCAGGATTAGAGGCGTGAGCCACCGCGCCCAGCCAACTTGTTTTTCTTAAAAGAACCTTTGGTAAGTATTTGGTTTCTGTGGCTTTGGCTATAATTCAGATTACAGTTTTGAAAGCAGTGTTTCCTAACATTGTTTGTGTGAAATGGTTTTCCATGACTTGAACGTAGTTCTTCTGAAGCTAATATGTAATAATAATGGCTTTTCCCCAATTTATAACAGAAAACATTACAACATAACAGAGGAAATGTCTATTAGTGGGTGAAAGCACATAAGGCTTAGTTCATTAACTTTTTTTAAAAATCACGTGTAATTGTGTTCTGAAAATATATGTATAGTAATGGCATTTATTGGTATTACTTGGTTCGTGTGATAGAATAAAATGTTAGAATTTTATGGTGTTTGAATTAGTTATCTATTGCTCTGTAACAAATTTAGCAGCTTAAAACAGCAAATGTTATCTCACAGTTTCTGTGGGTCAGGATTCTGTGCAGTTTACCTTGGGTTCACTGACTTGGCCTCTCACCAGGCAGTGAAGATGTTGGTGGCAGCTGTGATCATCCCAAGGCAGGATAGGGAGAGAATCCATCTCCAAGCTCATGTTGGCAGGATTCATCTCAGAGGCTGTTGGACTGGGCCTCCTTTTCTAGATGGCTACTGGTCGGAGGCCTTTTACAATACCTTGCCATGTGGGCCTCTCCATAGGGCACCTCATCACATGGCAACTGGCTTCCATCAGAGGGAGCAATGGAGAGAGCAGGAGAAGGGTGACCAAGGCAGGCATCATA
>NW_012105520.1:1179272-1179850 GCF_000951045.1 Mandrillus leucophaeus | reverse complement strand
CAGTGTTGAAGAAAATTGTTGACTTCTATGAGCTGTAGCAGCAGACAGTGCTATGCAAGGAGAATGGCTGTCTTAGAAGTCCAGTGCCTCATATGAGTTTTAATGTGTTGCCTTTTCCCCCTGATACATTTTGTTTAAATCCATGGTCATCTTGCCATTTAGTGGTGTGGTTTAATTTTATATTTGGGTTAGTCTGTATGTAAATGTTTAACATAGGTGTCTCTGTGTTAAACAGGAATCCTGTTCATTTTCTTCACCGATATGGTTTGTGGACTCTGATGAGCCAAATCTGACATAAGTTCTGGAATGTCTAGAAGATACTAAGAACAACAATTTGGTGAGAAAAGAAGCCAACCTATTTTCTGTTTTCCTCATGAACATGATATATAGAAATTGAATGTTAAGAGATAATATGATTAAAAAGCAAGCTTAATGACCATAATCTTAGAGGATTTAAAGTCTGGGTATGGCCGGGCGCTGTGACTCACGCCTGTAATCCCAGCACTTTGGGAGGCTGAGGCGGGCGGATCACAAGGTCAGGAGATCGAGACCATGGTGAAACCCCGTCTCTACTAAAA
>NW_012105520.1:1173707-1176787 GCF_000951045.1 Mandrillus leucophaeus | reverse complement strand
TTTTAAGACGAAGTCTTGCTCTGTTGCCCAGGCTGGAGTGCAGTGGCATGATCTGCGCTCACTACAAGCTCCGCCTCCCGGGTTCACATCATTCTCCTGCCTCAGCCTCCCCAGTAGCTGGGACTACAGGTGCCCACCACCATGCCCAGCTAATTTTTGTATTTTTTAGTAGAGATGAGGGTTCACCATTTTAGTCAGGATGGTCTCGATCTCCTGATCTCATGTTCTGCCTGCCTCGGCCTCCCAAAGTGCTGGGATTACAGGTGTCAGCCACTGTGCCCGGCCCTTTTATATTCTTTTAAAAAGTATTTACTGTATTTCCTCATGATGTCATAGTCTTTATATAAAAATAACAATCATTATTTTTAGTTGACATGATTGTTTACCTGAAAATATCCAAAGGAACCAACTGAAAAAACAATTTTTAAGATTAGTGGCTAAAAGCTCTTTATATAAAAATCAATATCCTTCCCCAATGCTAGCTATAATCACATAGAAGATATAGTGGTGCAGTATTTTTTCAGGTTTTTCAGGTGTTTCAGCAAAAATTAAATATCTAGGAATAAACTTAGATGTGCAGGACTTTTATCAAGGACATGACAAAATTTTGCTGAGTGAAATGAAAGATTTGCATTCTATGTTCCTGGATGAGCAGATTTCATGCTATAAATATGTTAGTTATCACCATGTCTTCATATTAATTTATAAATGTAATTTCTGCTGGGCACAGTGGCTCATACCTGTAATCCCAAAAGTTTGGGAAGCTGAGGTGAGTAGATGACAATTAGCTGCGTGTCTGTGGCACACACTTGTAGTTCCAACTACTCCTGAGGCTGAGGCAGGAGGATCACATGAACCTGGGAGGCAGAGGTTGCAGTGAGCTAAGTGACAGAGTGAGATCGTGTCTCCAAAAAAAAAAAAAAAAAAAAAAGAGAGAGAAAAAAAAAGTGTGTATATATTTTATATATATACACATTTTGTGTGTGTGTGTGTATATATATATATATATACATACATACAAATTTCAGTACAAATTCCAGCAGATTTATTTTTGGCACTTGACAAAACAATTCTAAAATTTGTTTAGAAGAGTAAATAATAAAAAATAATCAAGTATAGACTCTTTCAACTAGATATTAAATAAAATATTGTAGACTAGCCCTGGGCCAGACAGATAAAGGCAATGGAAGTTTAGAACCAGAGTCATGCAAATGAGAATTTAATATAAGGAAAAGGTGGTATTTTACCTTCATAGTGAAAAGATAGATTATTCTGTTAATAGTTTTAGGAGAACTGGCCATTTGTGGAAGTTTGAGTCTTAACTTCAGTTTTTGTCAAAATAAGTTATAGTTAGTTTAAACACATCTATTCTTAAATATTAGAAGAGAAGAACTTCAGTTGGATGATATTTTAAGAGTTAAGGCTGAGGCTGCGCACAGTGGTTCATGCCTGTAATCCCAGGACTTTTCGAGGCCAAGATGGGAGGATTGCTTGAGCCCAGGAGTTTGAGATCAGCCTGAGCAACATAGCAAGACTCTCTCTCTCTCTCTCTAGATATAGATATACATATAAATATACATATACAAGTACAAAAAAGAGTTAAGGTTTGTATGGAGAGCCATGAAGATAAGAGGTAAAAATTAAAGATTTGATGAACACATGTTTACATCTCCAGCAAGGGGGTTGATGGGAAAGAATGATAGACATAGCTCCATTACTGCTACCTCCTTTTAGGGAGTTGCTTCTGAACATCTAAAGATAACAGTTTTATAAGAGCAGAAATGAGTTATTTTTCAGTGTCTAAAACATTATATAACATACATACATACATACATAAACATGTTCATAAAGTTAAATGAAGTAGGATATAAAATGGGGCCCAGTGTTTAAAAAATAAATATATTTACATGAAGGAGAAAACAACTCACCTCCTACTCTTACAGCCTCTGCCGGTTTATCATAACCTAGTTTATTGAGAGAATAAGCTACAGGTCTTCACCTTTTCTCATTGAGCTCATTATAATCTGGATTCTGCCTTCATCGTTGCGCTAAAATTTACCTCTTAGTTGCCAAATCTAGTGGCTCCCCTCTTAGTCCCCAAATTGACCCCTCTGTAGTATTTTGATACTGTGGATTGTTCCCTTGTTGAAACATTCCTCCATTCTTGATGTCCACCAATAAAGAGCTGGTTAAATAAAGATTATAGTGTAGTTTTATAATAGAATATTCTGTTGTAGACCAAAAAATGCAAGTAGTCTTTTCATAAGAGCATGTGCAAACTTCTAAGATATATTAAGTAAAAAAGTGAGGCATAAAATATTGTGTATAATCTGACCCCTTTAGTATACAGTGTAAAAAAATCTATGTCTGTGCTTGTTTATACTTACTTTTTTCTCCCCTGGTGGATACAGGAAACTGAATAGTAGAACACAATTAAAAAAAAACTGTGTGGCTTCTGTGCCAGGACCTGTGATAATTGGGTATAAAAGATAAAAAGGCATCTCCATGTCCTCTGGGAAGGGACATGATAATCGAATGGGACTTCTATCGGATTCTTTTCTCCTGTTTTGATCTTATCATCTGCCTTGGTCTCCTCTGATCTCTTCTTCCTTGGCCTACTTCTTTCTTCTCTTTTCATTCTGTGCTTTCTCTGAGTAATCTTTGACTCCCATTACTTAAGTCATGACCTGTGTTCCAGGGATTCCTAAATCCATATTCATTTCGACTTTCAAACCCATATATCTGTCTGTATATCATATATGTTAGGGAATCTCACTTGGAGTAACATGGGTGTTCAAAATGATGATATTTAAATCTTCATGTATCTACCTCTTAGCACTGTATCAGTCCCATCATGTGTTCCATCAACAATTCTCCTTGTCATTGTGGGTGGGACAAAATGAAATAATCAAACTAGTCACCCATGCGCAAACCTGGGAACTGTCCTAGCATTCTTTTATATACTACTGCTCTCTGACTGCCCCCCTCCCCCCGAAACTAGTAAATTTCTAAGACCTGTCCTTCTGAATGTCTCTTACTATTTTCCTTGTGATCTCAGTTTCTTTCTCCCATCCCTCAAA
>NW_012105520.1:1166425-1168797 GCF_000951045.1 Mandrillus leucophaeus | reverse complement strand
TTTTTGTATTTTTTAGTAGAGATGGGGTTTCACCATATTAGCCAGGATGGTCTCGATCTCCTGACCTTGTGATCCACCCGTCTTGGCCTCCCAACGTGCTGGGATTACAGGCTTGAGCCACCGCGCCCGGCCCTTTAATTTCTTTTAATTCCTGTTTCACCCCAGCCCTCCTGTAGCCCCTTCTGTGCTAGAGGTCAGAGTGTCCTGTCCAGGTCTGTGTCCAGATCGCCCTGCCTCATCTTCATTATGTACTTAGCACAAAGCAGAGCACATTGGGTGCATAACAAATCCACACTGGGGCTTGGCTTCCTTTTAAGCATGAGGATTTTTGGTGGATCCTAATTTATGGTTCAACCTTCCTGTTTCCACCTTCTTCATTGATCACTTTGGGAAGGCTTATTCTTTGCTTCGTTAACCCATTCTAATCCTGTGTCTTCTTTCTTTGTCCTTTGTAAACCTGCTTCTTTCTCTTCATCTCTTTTCTTGGTCAGAGACACCCAGAAAATTGTTCCCGACTAAGTGAAGTGAGTTGCCTTATTGGATCCCATTTGAGTCACCTTATACATTGAAAAACATTTTAAACAATGAAAACCACACTTGTGCACATAGTTTACCTTGCTTACTTCCTTAAAGTAAATGTGCTTACAACACAATTTGGACTTGAACATGGAAATTTACAGTTATTTATTGCAGTTTCCTAGTGAATTATTAGTTTTTAGACAGACACTTAAGAGCCTACTAAGTATCAAGTGTTTTGCAGGTTTATTTGATCTTTACCATTCTGGGAAAGTTTTCATTTCTTTGTTTTACAGATGAGTAGACTCAAACTCAGGGAATTAGATGTGATATCCAAGCTCGTCTAGATTTCCAGGCTCTGTCTGCTGGATCACATTTGCTTTTGTACTTTTAACTGACTGTGATTGGAATATATAATTTTATAAGCCATGTGTAACAACACTGTCTGTATTTTTTTTCTTCTTTTTTTCTTTTTTGGTAGCCTCATTAATGCATTAATGTTCTCTTGTTTGAAGTTGTAAGTTTGTAATGAAACAAAGTAGCAATGAGAAATTGGACAATGTCTGGAACTTCCTTCCTCTGCCTATATTGCTGTCATTCCACTAGTTATCAGTTTTAGTGATTATACCCCAAGCCATAGTAACATTCTTAAAATAGAGACTCCTGAAAATATTTTAAAGAGTTTTTTTTTTATCTGTAAGCTACAGTTGAGCAGTAACAAACTTTTTTATTTCCTTCTGGATTGATTACAGTAGTCATAACATTATTGATGTCCTCTAAGGGCTCTTTAACATAATGCTTATTTACTGAAATGTGTTTTACGGCTTCATCAGCAATTGAAGTGGTTGATATGTGGACTCTGCAGATTAGATAACCTTCCTAAGCAGCTGGATGTTGAGATGCCAGATCAACCACTACCCATGGGTCAGGTAAAGTAAAAATTCTCCAGTGTTCAAGAGCTAAAATAAATTGTCTCAAACAAAAGTAAAACTAGGATGATTTTTTTTATTATTATTCACGTCATTTAGAAGTTAGCTTTTCTGTTCCTATTGAATTGTTTTGTTTGTTCTGTTTTAGATACTAAAAATAACCTTTTCATTCTTTGGAGCTGCTAGCATTTAGTATGACAGGTAAAAAATTGCCCTTTTCCCTAACACCAGCTTTTTGTTGTTAATATTCCTGGTGTCCATAAATGTTCTTGCTTCTTTCATTGTTTGTCTTTGCTCATTGAATTACCTTCACCTAGAAATGCCATCTCCTTAAGTCTGTCTATGCTTCCTAAGGACTCACCCACGTGTTATCTCCTGCAAGCAACAGAAATCACCACTAGGTCACCACTACACCTAACTTCTTCCTGGATTTACCTATTTAGGCCTCTGTTATTGACTTTTTAGAATAATACATGAGAATTCAGCTCTTATACCACCCACTTTCCCTTCCTCAAACCTTATCTTTAGTCATGTAAGTTATCACTAATTGTCATTAGGACTTTGTAAAGCCAAGTTTTCCAGAATATTTAGGATAGGATATTTGTTTTCTTGATGGTGTTTTTAGTTTTGCAGTGTCTTCCTCATAATAGTACTTTTTAATTTAAAAAATTCTGTTGTAGCCCTTCCTGTGAGATCTCCTTCTCTTCCAAAGCCTTTGGCTCCTCTGTGCCCATTTTGGCAGGTCGTTCTTTGGGTTGGCTGTGCAGATGTCACCTTGAGGTTTTTCTCATCTGCTCTCCTAGAGTAGATCCATAGTTTCCTGGATCCCATGTCATCTTTCTTGGCTTTCCCTTTGTCATTTTACCTGACTATGTCCTCAAGTAAAACCCTAAGAAAGCGTGGAGTTACCGGTATATTTTCTGATCT
>NW_012105520.1:1164046-1166375 GCF_000951045.1 Mandrillus leucophaeus | reverse complement strand
CTTCTTTCATTGTTTGTCTTTGCTCATTGAATTACCTTCACCTAGAAATGCCATCTCCTTAAGTCTGTCTATGCTTCCTAAGGACTCACCCACGTGTTATCTCCTGCAAGCAACAGAAATCACCACTAGGTCACCACTACACCTAACTTCTTCCTGGATTTACCTATTTAGGCCTCTGTTATTGACTTTTTAGAATAATACATGAGAATTCAGCTTTTATACCACCCACTTTCCCTTCCTCAAACCTTATCTTTAGTCATGTAAGTTATCACTAATTGTCATTAGGACTTTGTAAAGCCAAGTTTTCCAGAATATTTAGGATAGGATATTTGTTTTCTTGATGGTGTTTTTAGTTTTGCAGTGTCTTCCTCATAATAGTACTTTTTAATTTAAAAAATTCTGTTGTAGCCCTTCCTGTGAGATCTCCTTCTCTTCCAAAGCCTTTGGCTCCTCTGTGCCCATTTTGGCAGGTCGTTCTTTGGGTTGGCTGTGCAGATGTCACCTTGAGGTTTTTCTCATCTGCTCTCCTAGAGTAGATCCATAGTTTCCTGGATCCCATGTCATCTTTCTTGGCTTTCCCTTTGTCATTTTACCTGACTATGTCCTCAAGTAAAACCCTAAGAAAGCGTGGAGTTACCGGTATATTTTCTGATCTGTAGCTTCTGAAAAAATACAATCCAGTGTTTGGGTTATGGAGCCAGTCTGAGATAGGTTTGAACCTTGGTTCTACTGCTTATTAGCTGTATGCCCTTGGGCTGATTCCCTAAGTGCTCTATGCATCAATTTTCCATTTGCAAAATGGGGAAGCCAGTAATAGTATTAGTACCTATGTTTCTAGGGAGCTATGATGATTAAATGAGTTGGTACATATAAACCATTTAGAACAGTGCCTGGTGCATAGCACATCCCCATCACTATTCTCTTTTGTCATAGTCTACCCTCACACTTGATGGATAGTTTGGTTGATTATGTATTTCTAGGTTGAGGATAATTTTACCTTAGAATTTCAAAGTCTGTGCTGTTGTCTTCTAACCAGTTGTGGTGGTGGAACCTCATGTCATCCTGAGTTTCACTCATTTATGCATGACTTTCTGGAAGCTTTTAGGAGTTTGTCTTTTCCTTGGTGAGCTGAAATAGCACAACATTGTACTTAGTGTGGGTCTTTTTTTCATTCGTTGTGCTGGGTACACCAAATGGATAGGCGTATGGATGGGGTCTTTCAAAGATGGAATCTTGAATCTTGTCATATTTTTGTTAACTTTCTCTTTTCCATTTTATTTGTTTGTTTTGAAATGTCTGTTAATTGGATTTTAGTCCTCTTGTCTTGAGTCTTGTATCTCACGTTATTTCTAATTCTTTTTTAAATTTTAAGTTCTGGAATATTTTTCTTATCTTTTGACTTTTAGGAAATTTTATTTGTATAGTCATAAATTTAAGTTTTGTTTTGGTTATTTATTGTTGCTTAACTAATTTTCCCAACACTTAATGGCATAAAATCACACATTTGTCTATCTGTCACTACTGTATGGGTTAACTGGGGCTAACTGGACAGTTTTTCTGCTGGTCTCATTTGGCATCTCTCACTGTGCAGTTAGATGGTGTCAGCAACTGGTCATCTGGATGCTCAGCTGCAGTGGAGTGTCTGAGATGGCTTCTTCACCCACAGGTCTGCTGTCTTGGTGTTTCTTCATGTGGCCTTCCTCTCTGCATAGCATCTCATCCTCTCGGGCCTCTTCATGTGGCTTGTCTTTCTCCAAGAGGATAGTCAATTGTTATTTTTGGCTTCCAGAAGCACAGAAGCGGAGCTGCCAGGTGTTCTTAAGGCTTAGACCTGGAGCAGGTCCAGTGTCATTTCTACCAAATTCTCTAGGTTAAAGTGAGTCTTGGGGCCAACCCAGATTCACTGTGGGATGGGCCTGTTCAAGGACATGACGACAGGAGGTGTGGCTCATTGGGGACCATCTCCCAAGATGAACCCTGAGTTCTAAGAACTTTTTCTTCTCTGATTATTCCTTATTCATATTCTATTTTGTTTTATTCATCTAATACATTCACAAGTGTCTTTACGAAGTGATTTTGATACTCTTTTGCCTGCTCCCTAGCGTCTCTTTGTTCTTTAATAAATTTTTTTCTTAGTTTACTTTGGTCTTATTTTACTTTTTAAGGCCTTTCCTTAAATATCTATTCTATGTTGTTTATCATTTGTAGTTTTTTTTTTGTTTGTTTTTTTTTGTTTTTTTTTTTTTTGAGATGGAGTTTCACTCTTGTTTCCCAGCCTGGAGTGCAATGGCATGATCTTGGCTCGCCGCAATCTTTAGCTCCTGGGTTC
>NW_012105520.1:1158378-1163996 GCF_000951045.1 Mandrillus leucophaeus | reverse complement strand
TGCTTAACTAATTTTCCCAACACTTAATGGCATAAAATCACACATTTGTCTATCTGTCACTACTGTATGGGTTAACTGGGGCTAACTGGACAGTTTTTCTGCTGGTCTCATTTGGCATCTCTCACTGTGCAGTTAGATGGTGTCAGCAACTGGTCATCTGGATGCTCAGCTGCAGTGGAGTGTCTGAGATGGCTTCTTCACCCACAGGTCTGCTGTCTTGGTGTTTCTTCATGTGGCCTTCCTCTCTGCATAGCATCTCATCCTCTCGGGCCTCTTCATGTGGCTTGTCTTTCTCCAAGAGGATAGTCAATTGTTATTTTTGGCTTCCAGAAGCACAGAAGCGGAGCTGCCAGGTGTTCTTAAGGCTTAGACCTGGAGCAGGTCCAGTGTCATTTCTACCAAATTCTCTAGGTTAAAGTGAGTCTTGGGGCCAACCCAGATTCACTGTGGGATGGGCCTGTTCAAGGACATGACGACAGGAGGTGTGGCTCATTGGGGACCATCTCCCAAGATGAACCCTGAGTTCTAAGAACTTTTTCTTCTCTGATTATTCCTTATTCATATTCTATTTTGTTTTATTCATCTAATACATTCACAAGTGTCTTTACGAAGTGATTTTGATACTCTTTTGCCTGCTCCCTAGCGTCTCTTTGTTCTTTAATAAATTTTTTTCTTAGTTTACTTTGGTCTTATTTTACTTTTTAAGGCCTTTCCTTAAATATCTATTCTATGTTGTTTATCATTTGTAGTTTTTTTTTTGTTTGTTTTTTTTTGTTTTTTTTTTTTTTGAGATGGAGTTTCACTCTTGTTTCCCAGCCTGGAGTGCAATGGCATGATCTTGGCTCGCCGCAATCTTTAGCTCCTGGGTTCAAGTGATTCTCCTGCCTCAGCCTCATAAGTAGCTGAGATTATAGGCATGTGCCACCACGCCCGGCTAATTTTTGTATTTGTTTCTCCATGTTGGTCAGGCTGGTTTCGAATTCCTGACCTCAGGGGCTCTGCCCAAGTCAGCCTCCCAAATTGCTGGGATTAAAATCATGAACCACTGTGCTGGCCTGTATTCTCTTTTTTTCAAAATTCCCCTTTTTGTTTATTCATATATGAGAGAAGTACTAAAAGACTGGGATGCTGGGTGTGGTGGCTCAAACCTACAATCTCAGTGCTTTGGGAGACTGATGTGGGAGGATCACTTGAGCCCAGGAACTCAAGACTAATTTAGGCAACATCATGAGACCCCATCTTTATGAAAATAAATAAAAAAAATAGCCAGGTGTGGTGACACCCACCTGTAGGCCCAGCTACTTGGGAGGCTGAGGCAGGAGGATCTCTTGAGCCCAGGATGTTGAGGCTGAAGTGAGCTGTGATCATTCCACTGCATTCCTGCTTTCCAGCCTAGGTGAAAGAGCAAGACCCTGCCTCAATAAATAAATAAAGAAATAAATAAAAAAATACAAATAAAAAATAAAAAAAAATTGATTGGGAGTTCTTCATGGCCAAGACTTGGCAACTGGTAGCTTTTAGGGGGAATGTATGCTGATTCCTAATTGTTATCCTCTAACCCTCTATCTTATTTCCTGGTGCAATCATAAATGATGGCTGGAACCTCCACTTTTGTTTGCTTTGCTCCATTAATTAACCATTTTCCATTTACTGTCATTGTCTAATGAAGGTGAATTCTCTTCTGTTGGTAATCCTATTTCTTTTTTTGTAATTGTGTGTTTATATGTTTCTTCTTCATTGTATTTCTAGTGGAGCCTTAGGACAAAGAGCAGATGGCGGAAATATGTGTTCAGTGTTCAGTTTTTTCTGTAAGACTTCTGCAACTTGTGTTTTTCACTGAATAGCACACGGACTTAATGCATATAGAGCTACCTTGTTTTTCCTGATTGTGCCTACAATTCTATGGAGAAATATAATTTGTGAATTACCTGATGAAATTTTCCTAATTTTGAATCATCATCACATTCCTATAAAAAAACTTTTAGAACGGCTATAGTAATATTTTATTTTTGCATTTTTACTTCTGTATTAAAGAAGATTAAGGTTTTGTTTGTTTCCTTTAAGGCTCTTATTTCATTTCAGTATCAAGGGTGTGCAGGGCTAACTTGGGAAGCTTTACATCTTTTTTCTAAGACCTAGGATGTAAATCTAGTTTACACAGTAATTTTTGCCTACAGGAATATTTTGCCTCCCATGGGACATTTGGAAATATCTGGAGACATTTTTGTGGTCACAACTGGCCATGGTCGGGAGGTCTTATTGGCATTCCGTGGGTAGAGGGGATGTTATTAAATGTCCCACAACACCAGGAGAAGCCTCCACAAAGAATTGTCTGGCCCAATATATCAATATTGCTGAGGGTGACAAACCCTGGTTTAAATAAAAGTCCAATTTGGAGGATGAGTCTTTGTCTTTTTCCTTCTTCTCGCTTGAACCCGGGAGGTGGAGGTTGCAGTGAGCCAAGAGTGTGCCACTGCACTCCAGTCTGGGTGACAAAGGTGAAACTCTGTCTCAAAAAAAATAAAATCATAAATATCTTCAGTTTCGAACATTTGAGTAATTCTCTAATCTCCTTTATAAGTAACTACTAATGTGGAATAATTGAAAGACATCGTATTTGGAATGGAATGTAATTTACAAATTCTGGGTTTACCTCTAACTCATGATATGCCTTTGAGCAAATTGTTTTATGTGAATTCTTGGATTTGGTTTTCTGGAAAACAAAAGCTCTTAACTTTTAGCACTAAAATTATATTTAATACTAATCAGTACTTAACCTGTATGTGGTTATTTTTTGGAAGAGAAACTACTGAGTTTTAAAAATTTTATGTTTGCATAAAAGGAGAATTTGAGAATATTTTAGGGACTACTTGCTGGAGGTAGTGAAACTGTCTCGTTGAAAAATCATTCAAAGACATTTGTCTTAGTCTGTTTTATAGTGTTGTAACAGAATAACAGAGAGTGAGTAATTTATAAAGAACAGTCATTTATTTTCTGACAGTTCTGGAGTCTGGGAAATCCAAGATGAAAATATCAACATTTGGTGTCTCAGGGCCTTCTTGTTTCATCCTCACATGTTAGCAGGCAGAAGGGCAGGAGAGCAAGTTAGTCCAATGTGTGAGGCCTCATTCATAAGGGCCTTAATCCCATGAATGAGGAAGGAGCCCTCTTGGCCTAATGACCTCTTAAAAGTCCTACCTGTTAATATCATCACATTGACAACATCAACAGATGAATTTTGGAGGGAATACATTCCAACAGTAGCAAATTTAGTAGAGCAAATTCCAAAGACATTGAGCTTAGGCCAGCTGTCAGTCATGGGTATAATTTTAGATGTTTTCAGGCTCTGAAGCTTTGCATTTAAATTTAAACTTCGGAACAAAGATCTATATCTCTGCATTGACCAAATAGAATGTATGTGAATTCCATGGTCTTGATTGTTATAAAAGATTTTTTTCTGTTTGGGATCTTATGATTAATTTAGGCTTTCATTTTCTTGGTTTGGAATTTATTAATCTAAAATATACTTTAGAGGGCTTCAGAACTAAAGAAGTAGTGTTGTAAGCTTGTTTTTGTTTTTGTTTTTTTTTTGAGACAGAGTCTTATGTCACTCAGGATGGAGTGGTCATGTAACCTTGAACTCCTGGGTTCAAGCAATCCTCCTGAGTAGCTGGGACTATAGGCCGGTGCCCGACATGACAGAGTGAGACTCTATATTAAAAAAAAATGAATTAAATAAAAAGTAAATAAATAAATGATGTCTTATTTCATAATAGTTGTGACTTTGTAAAGCTTTTAAATCTGCTTTACCCAGAGTCTAACTTTTAAATAAAATACAGGATATAAAAGGTGGGAGCCTCTTGAATGGAATGTAAGGGCTTTATCTCTCTCCCCATAAGATAGATATATTCTGTTTCTTGTCCCCTATTGAGTCAAGAATTTTGGCATAAGAAACTGTTGAAGAAAATAGGTTGAATAAGCTAACATTTTTCTTCTTTTTGCAGGATATAGAAGAACTTAGATCACTATGAGATGAAAGAAGAGCCTATTAGTGGGAAAATGTTGGAGGATGAAGGAACTGAAAACAAAAATTGGGCAATATTAGAGAAAATTAGGAAGACTGAAAGGTAAGACCATTTAAATGTGTAATTGTGTATAAATCTCTGGAGCCTGGACTTTTTGGTCAAGTAATTATAGTTAACACCAGGCAATTCATGAACATGCCGATCTCAGCTGCTCTCCTCCTCCATTCCTGCTTTAGTGGTGGATTCAGTCATTTGTTTATTGGTTTTGAGACAGGGTCTTACTCTGTCACCTGGGCTAGGGTGCGGTGGCACAATCATAGTTCACTGTAGCCTTTATCTCCCAGGCTCCAGTGGTCCTCCTGCCTCCAGTGGTCCTCCTGCCTCAGCCTCCCAAGTGTCTCAGACTATAGGCATGTGCCACCACATCACTTTTTGATTTTTAGTAGAGATGAGGTCTCACTATGTTGACCATGCTGGTCCTGAACACCTGAATTCAAGCAGTCCTCTTACCTTGGCCTGCCCAAGTGCTGGGATTACAGACATGAGCCACCATGCCCAGCCACACTCATATGCTTTGCTGCCCAGGGTTATCTTTCTCATCTATGAATAGCTACTTTTTATCCTGTTCATCTGCTCTTCACATCCTGAACCACCTGCTGATCCCTGTATATGCCCCTTTCCAGCTGTCTCTGC
Organism: Mandrillus leucophaeus; assembly: GCF_000951045.1. Taxonomy (NCBI): domain Eukaryota; kingdom Metazoa; phylum Chordata; class Mammalia; order Primates; family Cercopithecidae; genus Mandrillus; species Mandrillus leucophaeus. The sequence continues at coordinate 1,159,278 of NW_012105520.1, read as the reverse complement.
TGTTTTCTCTGCTGACCTTCCTTCTGTGGCATCTGTACATTCAAATACATTCTCTGCTACAAAACACAACTCTAATTATTTCTCCTTCATGAAGCTGACTTTGGTCCATCCTGCTCTGACCAAACCAAAAGTAATGTTTCTCTTTTGACTTAAAATCTCTTTTAGGTGAAGCGGCAGGATGGGAAAGAAACACTGAGTTTGGTGACAGACACACGTATGGTTTCACTTTGCTCAACTCTAAAATATGGTTAGACAGTACATATCTTTTGGATGGTTGCTATGAAAGATAAATTAAAATGATGTATGTATATACAAAAAATGCCTAGACAGAGTAGGGAAATATCAAATAATTGTCTGAACACTTACTGCTTCTTGCCTTGTACTAGAGCTATTTACCAACTCCACAATATCCGAGGACCAGTTACTTTGTCTTGGGCACAGGTTCTCCAAAACAGGGAATGAATTGTTAAGCAAGTAGATGCCAAATGTTGAAATCAGATAGATAACTCTCCCTCCTTCCATCTTATTTATATGTTAATTTAATTGGTAATTTTTCATACGGCAAAGAAATTTAGTCAATCCCCCATATCTTGATTATTTAAAAAACTAAGATTGTAGCATTTGAATTAATGTTACTGTTCTTTCTGTGTCTTGTGATCAATTCCAGTTTGAGTTATCTTCAAAACAAGGATAAATTATTGAACACTTTTGCATGACCGATACTATGCTAAATACTTTATACTTTATAGATCTTTTCATTTATTCATCATAGCCACTGTGTGAAATAGGTGCTCTTCATATTTTAGAGATAGGAAAAGCTTCTCATATTTTATAGATATGAAATGAGTTCATGGTTACATAGCTAAGAAGTAATATTTTTATAAACTTGATTTTTTTTCT
>NW_012105520.1:1153695-1156658 GCF_000951045.1 Mandrillus leucophaeus | reverse complement strand
TGGTTTTGAGACAGGGTCTTACTCTGTCACCTGGGCTAGGGTGCGGTGGCACAATCATAGTTCACTGTAGCCTTTATCTCCCAGGCTCCAGTGGTCCTCCTGCCTCCAGTGGTCCTCCTGCCTCAGCCTCCCAAGTGTCTCAGACTATAGGCATGTGCCACCACATCACTTTTTGATTTTTAGTAGAGATGAGGTCTCACTATGTTGACCATGCTGGTCCTGAACACCTGAATTCAAGCAGTCCTCTTACCTTGGCCTGCCCAAGTGCTGGGATTACAGACATGAGCCACCATGCCCAGCCACACTCATATGCTTTGCTGCCCAGGGTTATCTTTCTCATCTATGAATAGCTACTTTTTATCCTGTTCATCTGCTCTTCACATCCTGAACCACCTGCTGATCCCTGTATATGCCCCTTTCCAGCTGTCTCTGCTGTTTTCTCTGCTGACCTTCCTTCTGTGGCATCTGTACATTCAAATACATTCTCTGCTACAAAACACAACTCTAATTATTTCTCCTTCATGAAGCTGACTTTGGTCCATCCTGCTCTGACCAAACCAAAAGTAATGTTTCTCTTTTGACTTAAAATCTCTTTTAGGTGAAGCGGCAGGATGGGAAAGAAACACTGAGTTTGGTGACAGACACACGTATGGTTTCACTTTGCTCAACTCTAAAATATGGTTAGACAGTACATATCTTTTGGATGGTTGCTATGAAAGATAAATTAAAATGATGTATGTATATACAAAAAATGCCTAGACAGAGTAGGGAAATATCAAATAATTGTCTGAACACTTACTGCTTCTTGCCTTGTACTAGAGCTATTTACCAACTCCACAATATCCGAGGACCAGTTACTTTGTCTTGGGCACAGGTTCTCCAAAACAGGGAATGAATTGTTAAGCAAGTAGATGCCAAATGTTGAAATCAGATAGATAACTCTCCCTCCTTCCATCTTATTTATATGTTAATTTAATTGGTAATTTTTCATACGGCAAAGAAATTTAGCCAATCCCCCATATCTTGATTATTTAAAAAACTAAGATTGTAGCATTTGAATTAATGTTACTGTTCTTTCTGTGTCTTGTGATCAATTCCAGTTTGAGTTATCTTCAAAACAAGGATAAATTATTGAACACTTTTGCATGACCGATACTATGCTAAATACTTTATACTTTATAGATCTTTTCATTTATTCATCATAGCCACTGTGTGAAATAGGTGCTCTTCATATTTTAGAGATAGGAAAAACTTCTCATATTTTATAGATATGAAATGAGTTCATGGTTACATAGCTAAGAAGTAATATTTTTATAAACTTGATTTTTTTTCTCCTTCAAAGCCTAGTACAGTCTTTAAAACCTTTGGTTTCACATGACCAAAAAGTAGTTCCATTTCTATATAGTCTTATGATATGATATCGATATTTTTCATCTTTAGAGAAGTCCCTGCACTGAAAAACTGAAACCAGTTGCATGTAGGCACACATGGTTCCCACTGTCTTAATGTGTGAACTAGACCGTCTGTGTAATACTCTTGCTTGTCGTCTTATGAATGGAAGCCTATTTGAGTTAATAATGTGTCACCTTGAGTGTCTTCTAGTATTTTCAAAAATTGCTCGGGTTTGGAATAGACTCATACTGAATTCTATGCTTCTGTAGAGTCCATGGTGGTCTGAACATGTTGGCTAGAGTTTTTCAGGTGATAAGAAAAAGGAAATGGACCAGACTTGTGTCTAGTTTTATATTCTCTTTGAACTTCATAATGCTTCATTTAATGGGACTTTTTCTCTTTTTTTAGATGGAGTTTCACTCTGTCACCCAGGCTGGAGTGCAATGGCATGGTCTTGGCTCACTGCAACCTCTGCCTCCCAGGTAAAAGCAATTCTCCTGCCTCAGCCTCCTGAGTAGCTGGGACTACAGGCATGCACCACCACATTCAGCTAATTTTTGTATTTTTAGTAGAGACTGGGTTTCACTGTGTTGGCCAGGCTGGTCTCGAACTCCTGATCTTGTGATCTGCACACCTCAGCCTCCCAAAGTGCTGGGATTACAGGCATGAGCCACGGTGCCTTGCCTTTTTTTACTTCTGAAATTGTTAAGTGATGATCTAATTTTATTGTAATCTTTTTCTTTTTTCTTTTGAGATGGAGTCTTGCTCTGTGGCCCAGGCCAGAGTGCAGTGGCACCATCTCAGCTCAGTATTACCTCCACCTTCTGGGCTCAAGTGATTCTCTTGCCTCAGCTTCCCTAGTAGCTGGGACTACAGGCATGTTCATCCACACCTCACCAACTTTTGTATTTTTTTAGTATAGATGGGGTTTCATCCTGACGGCCAGGGTGGTTTCAAACTCTTGGCCTCACGTGATCCGCCCACCTCGGCCTCCCAAAGTGCTGGGATTACCGGTGTGATCCCCCTGCCTGGCTACTGTAATCTTTTAGAGTAGGTTGAAATACCTTAAATTTTTAAATTAGTTGGTTCAGTAGACCCTGGTAAACAGTGGCTTTTGTGTTTCAGGCTGCAGTGTCTGGGTCAGTGTAAGCTTCAGATAAACTTACGGAAGAGCTCAGGGACATATATAGATCACAGAGTTATAAGACAGGTAAGGATCTCTAAATCCCTGCTCTTATTGTTCTTTTGTTCTTTTCTGTTGTCAGATTATAAATATCATTTCTTAAAACTGGACAGAAATGGAAATGTTTATTAGCTTTATTTTGTGAAACTCAAACACAATCAAGTTCCAAAAGATGTAGGAGGTAAGATAGGATAAGTTTGCTTGTTTTTGGATTTAAAGAAATTGTTTTTATAAGCCCATTGGAATTTTTTTTGTCATCTTCCTGATAGAGTGAACATTTACATGATTTTTATCTTCTGGCAAAAAGCTCGAGCAATATGGCTTGATAAGTAAATAAAAGTAATACATTTCATTATACAGGGAATGATTGCCAAGTTGATTTTTGTGA
>NW_012105520.1:1148330-1153115 GCF_000951045.1 Mandrillus leucophaeus | reverse complement strand
AAAAAAAAAAAAAAAAAAAAAAAAGCTTTTGACAGTTCTGTCCATGGCAAATTTTTCTCCTTAAACACACTGGCTAATAACACAAGTTTAGGAAAGCATAGCAAACTTTTTTTGAATTCTTGAGAACATTATATACATGTGACTGTTTTCCTTTAGAATGACTGCAAACTCTGAACCCCCTTATTAGATTAGATTTAGGCTATTATGATCTCTTTGGGACACTTATCCTAAAGGAGCTGGAAGCTATAGTGGCCTCTATTCTTCCTGGGGATATAGAGCAGCTGAAGATCTCCTCTTTCTGGAACTTACCCTGGGTGCTCTATTTTAGCTTTCAGATTGGTTCATTTTTGACTTAGCAAAAATAATAATAATAATAATAATCTTTTTGTTTGAATTGCTTTTTTGTTTTGTAATTCTCAAGGTTGACCCTGATAGTCCTTTGCACAGTGATCTTCAGATCTTAAAAGAAGAAGAAGGGATAGGAGACATTTTGCTTATCTTTTAAGGTAAGAAAATTGTTATGAGACTCTATATCCTTCTAATGGGTGTATATTTGTACAAGTGTTTGGAAAACAGTTTGGTAAAGTGGAAGATACTCATACCCTATGGTTCAGGAATCTTGTGGATACATACACCACAAGAACGAGTACGTAGGTGCCAGGAGACACAGGAATGTTCAGAGCAGCATTGTTTATAATAGCCCCAAACAGAAAATAACCCAAATGTTCATTCCAGTAAAATGGAGAATTGTGGTATTCATAAAATGGCTTACAGCTATGTGGGACGAGATGGGCGAATCTTGAACATTATATTAAGCAAAAGAGACGAGACCCCCAAAACCTATTTTGTACAATTCCCTCTATATAGAGTTCAAAAATAGGCAAAACTTATGTTGGTTAGGGCATACATTCTTAGTGGAGGCAATATCTCCTGCAGTGGAGTGAAAATTGGTCCTTAGAGTGAAAGCAAATCTTACCTTTTATCATGGTCTGCTGCCTCCCAAAGGGCCATAGAACATAAATGAAAAGAGAACTGAGAAACACTTATTTATGGATTCATACTTGGGCAGTAAAACTGTCAAGAAAAAAGAGGTGATTACACACAGAGTACGTTAAGGAGTCCATCTAGGTGGGAGGTAGGGAGGTGTGAACTGAAAGGTACGTCTGTGGGCTTCTTGGATCCTGGCTCTAATATCTTTCTGAAGCAGGCTGGTGGTTAAATGGGCACATAATTTAGAATAACTTGTTAAGGTCTACCTTGAAGTATATTTTGTGTACTTTTCTGAATGTGTTATATTAATAAAGTATTTTTAAGATACTAAAAATGAAGGTTACAAAACAATAACAATGGAATCTAGAAAAAATGTTAATGATCTAATATGGAATCTAGATGTAATGGTTTAAAATCTATGGCTGTATGAGGTATTTTGATGAAAAAAACAAAGACATAAAAGAATACTTTGTTGTACTTACTCTAAGGATGGTAGTAGTTTTCTAAAAGCTTCTTACTTAGCTTTTCTGTGTATGTATTTTCGCTTGGGGATATGTCTTATGATTAAACTGTCTTGAAATGACCCTAATGTCAGTATTTTCTCTGACTTTTGTTAGCATAGAAACTGTTGTGGTTGTCAACTGGGTTGTCTTCCTAAAGTATGAGTCTAGTATATATTGACTGAAGTTGCTAATGGTAACTTCTCTACGGATTCATATGGGTAAACGAATGAAGCACGCATGCCTACAACAAAAAACAGACATACACACAAAAAGGAAGATATAATTTTTTAAAAAAACATTAAATCATATGAACATATGCCCAACACCAAACTTAAGAAATAGAACCTTTGGCTGGGCGTGGTGGCTCACTCCTGTAATTCCAGCACTTTGGGAGGCCGAGGCAGGTGGATCACTTTAGGACAGGAGTTTGAGACCAGCCTGGTCAACATGGTGAAACCCCACCTCTACTAAAAATACAAAAATTAGCCGGGTGTGAAGGCCAGTGTCTCTAATCCCAGCTACTTGGGAGGCTGAGGTGGGAGAATCACTTGAACCCAGGAGGTAGAGGTTGCAGTGAGCCGAGATCGCACCATTGTACTCCAACCTGGGTGACAAGAGCAAAACTCCATCTCAAAAAGAGAAAAAAGAATAAAGAAATAGAACCTTATCAGTACCTGTAGCACTCTGTGTGCCCCTCCCTTGTCATGTCCTCTTTGGGAGGTATCTTGAAGGGAATATGAAATCTTGGTCAGGAAACTGGAGGATTCATGACTGCAGGTGGTGTTTTCATTATTTTTTCCTGCTCTAGTTAGAACTTTAGGGAGGGGATGATCTGGGGGGTAAATGACTGAAATGCTATTGGATTTGTGTTTGTGGCCCATGGCTCCTGATGCCAGAAAGAAGGGCCTTTTCTGGGGTTGGAGTATTTCTTAAGAGGCCTGGGAAGAATGTGATTGCCTTGAGCTAACTGACCTTCTGAAGAGGACCTTAAACTGAATTGCCAAGTTATTAGTAACAGGATTCACAGAGTTTGGAGAATAGCAGGTATGACTCAGAAAGATTTGCAGGAAAGAGCCAGAACAAAATATATGTATGGCCTCTGGTGTCCACTGTGACATGTTGAGAGTCATGAATAATAAGCAAAATGAAACTTGAGATAAAGCATACACAAAGATGGGAGTGAGGGCAGGAGGGAATGCAACCTGGTCAGCAACTTGGCAAATCCAACTTGCTGTACTTTTAAGGAAGTCATTTTCTGATGTTACAGGCAAGCTCAGAGTTACTGACTTGAATTCCTAGGTAGTACTTTAAGAAGGGTCTACTTAGACAAGGATAGGTTCATTTAGAGAATAATAGCCAGGATTGGGAAGAGATTCTTTTCCATGTCCTAGGATAGCTGATGAAATTGTGGATTTGGAGAGGAAAGCATGGGGTTCAAGTTCATGATAGCTTGTCTTCAACTATTTGAAAAAGTATGTATATGGAAGCATTAGTTTTTATTTTTATTTGTTTTTGGTGAAGACAGGGTATAAAACTAGAACTAATAAGTCAAATTACAAAGGGGTGATTTTCAACTCAATGTAAGGAAGTGACTTGTAACTATTTAGGCCTGGTGATGTAGTCTTTGATAAATAGAATATTCTTCATCCTTATGAATAACTTAGAAGGCTGAGATGTTACATGGGAAATCAGATAACTTCATGAGATCCTTGTAGAGCCTGAGAGTCTGGTTCAGAGTTAACATATACTAAGGTAACTCAAACTTCATTTTACCAGTCACTCAATCTTCATTTTCCCCTCCCTGAAGAACGCTTTTTATTTCTGTAAAATCTTAATTCCTGAGTTCCAGAGTACAGAGTTTATGGAATAGAGTCCCCAGGTTTTGATGTAGAGGATCCTCTTTCTCCTGTCTGAAAATATCCTTTAGTATTTCCTTTAGTGTGAGTCTGTAGATGGAGAAAATCCTTACTTTTTGTTTCATTATTGAAGAATATCTTCACTGAGTGTAAGTTTCTAGATTGGCAGTTTCCTTCTTTCAGCACCTTGAAGATGTCATTCTTTTATGCTAGCTTCCATTGTTTCTCTTGAACTGTTTATGGTGGTTAAATCTTGTGAAGTCTTTGATCAGTTTTGGCAAATTCTCCACAACCATATCTTCAGCTCTTGCTTCTGTCCCATTCTTTTTTTTTCTTCCAGGGCTCTAGGTATGTGATACACTTTTCAATATATTGTCTTTTATTTTTTTCAATTTTCTACCTTTTTGTCTTTCTGCCTTTTTTGAATTTACTGAATCTGTCATCTGCTAAGTTACTGCTGTGGTTAAACTTATCCATTAAGTTATTACTTTCAGTTTTGGTAGTTCTAAATTGCAGAATTTCATATGGTTGATTTTCATAATTTGCATTTCTCTGCCAGGTTTTCAGTCTTGTCCTGTCTTTCCTTGCTCATGTTCAGCAGTTATTTTGAAGTGTGTCTGGTAACTCTGTTATCTCGATCCCTTGTGGTTTTGTGTCTGTTGTTTGCTTCTCTTATTTTCTGTTAGCTTGTCTTTAAGTCTCATGTGGCTTTTTATTTTTAGTGATAGACATTATATATGAACAGTTGTAGAGCTAATTTGAAGCCTTGGATGATATTCTTCTCCAGAGAGGATTTACATTTGCCCCTGCCAGGGGCTTGGAAATTAGCGACCCAGGATTGTCTCATCCAATCAGCGATTGACATGATTAAAGCTGGCCATCATTCCCTGTCAGGGCAATTTGCAGTTTGTTCTTCAGGTCCCCAGCCTGAGGAGTGGGAGAGTTAGCAGGGCCTCTCCTTGGTGGACGCTGAGCTCCAATGTTTATCTCCCTGTGAGCTCTGTGAGGCTGTGAGTTCTAGCTCAGCTTTTTAACCTCTTCTTCTCTGCTGTCATTGGAAGAAAACCCAAGGGGGAAAAAAGAAGACTCTGTTCTCTGGTATTCCCTTTTCTCAGCCCCTGTAATCATTACATTTTGTCCACTTTTCTAGTTCTCAGTGGGAAGATTGATCTAAGTTACCGAATGGTTCCTTTATATAGTTCTATTGAAGTGGAACCCCTTCATATGTTCCATAAGTTTACCATAACACTGTTCTGTTTGGGCCTGATTTTCACTTCATTTTTATTTGCTTTAGTTTTCATTTCTGTTCCTACTAATTTTACCTTTATGACTTTCACCCATTATCTGATAATAAATGTACATATTCTTTTATAGATTCTTTGAAAATCTTCCAAATAGTATATAGCATTAAGGATGTTCTTCAAATTAATTAAACT
>NW_012105520.1:1137953-1142475 GCF_000951045.1 Mandrillus leucophaeus | reverse complement strand
AGATTATTTACATAGGTGAAAAGTAAACACAATCAGGTATCTAGGAAAGAGAATGAGAGATTCAGAGTACACGAGACCAGTTTGAGCTATAACACAAGGAGGGTAGGATTCATGTAGAAGAGTTGTAGGAAATATTGCTGATGTAATATTTTGTACTGAAACATTTCTGTGAATTGGTGACAGATTTTTTTTTTTCTAGTAAGTAAACTATTACCCCTGGATATTCATCTTGCTATGTAACTGGCTGAGAAACAGGGGAGTAACAGTAAAGAAACTGTTTTAGAATAAATCTGGTGACAGCGGAAGAGAATATGAGACACACTGTGCTCACAGAGCCTAGAAGAGTGTGACAGTAGTTGAGGGCCACGCCATCATCTTAGAGTGAAGTGAGGAGAACCTACGTTGCTTTGGTAGTCCTGGGAGTGGAAGGAGGAATGCCATGTGAAAGCTCATTGGAGGCAGAATCAAAATGGCTTGGTCTTCATAGTCAACTATTAAGTGAGGAGGAGGAGTTATTGGTTGACTTAGGAAGAAGTAAAAAATGTGAAATACCGACAAAACACCAAGCTTGCAATTTTAGTCAGGGTAAAGCTTAACCGTTGTGTGATTCTAGATAGATTATTGAGCAGTTTTGTTCCATTTATTTTATATCCCATATCTTTGAGCTATGATCCTATTTCTTTATTTCTTGATATACCCAAACATTTTTGAAACGATTGTGATACAGTTTTTATATGATAAGTCTCACCCTTTGAAGTGTACATTTCAGTAGTTTTTTAGCATATTCAGTTTATGCAGCCATTACCACTACCTAATTTCAGAACCCTTTCTTCTCTTCAGAAAGAAACCCTGTACCCATTAGCAGTCACTCCCTATACACATTTTCCCCACCATTGATCCTGGCAATGTCTGATCTAAATAGAATCATACAAAATGTGACATTTTGTGACTGACTTTTCTTTAAAGTGATTATAAAGCAAATGCCTGAAGAGGCTAAGCTTAGGAGAGTGTTTGCTGTACAACTTTGACAACTGATTTTTTTTAAGTTGAAAATATTACTGTGTCTGTATATGTGACATATTATCCTGAGATGACCCTTGCTTCAATTATTCAAATTTTTTTCCCTAGTATTCTTGAACTGTCTCAATATTCAGTAGGATCCCTTTGGAGACAAAGAGCAGTAAGAATTTGGAACACATATTGACAAAATGAATGTAATTTAATACAGTAGTAGAGTCAACCACTTTTAGGTGTCGATGCTGCTGAAAGTATGTATTAAGGAAGAGTTTACTTATCTTACTTTTTGTGAAGGTACTAGAACTACTTCTGTCTTCTGTTTAGATTTCAACAAACATTTGCATACCTATTATGTGGTTGTACAAATGTACTTTCTTTTGACCTGAAAATGCAAAAACTTCTTTTCTTCCCACTATCTGAGACTCTGCAACTTTAAAGGAAGAGTGGGGTACTTTAAAGGAAAGGTGGTGATGGTTGGATAATGGGTAACAATGTCTACCGTATGCTTCCTTTTGCCAAAACAAGTTCCTGTCTACCATCAGCATTTCCAAAATTTGAAGATTAAGTGTTGTGTTAACTCATTAACTAATGAATAGACTTGGAGCAGTTGTGGAACCAGAATCTCAGTGAGTACCTGGATGTTCTAATTCTGTTAAATCAATGAGTACACATTATGTGCAATATCCTCTTAGCCCAGTGGCAGATTTAAGGAGTGAGAGATCAATTTCTATGTTTCAGAAATCAAATACACAAAGAATAAAAATTTTTAATCCCATGATTCTTTACCTGAGTTTAGTTTTTTGGAGAGTTTTTCTTTTAGATTTTCTTTCCTTTCCATTAAACTTTCACTTTGAAAGGTCCCAGGGTTTGGTCAAAGCAAGTGGGAAAGCCACTTGCTTGGATTCTCCAGGGCAAAGGAGTTAAAGAGGACTTCTTTCCCTCATTTTGTTATTGAATAATGTCATGATAACAATTATTAAGCTGAATGGTCTACAGTAGAAGTTTTTAGATGCTTTCTCTGCAGAACAATTTGGTTTAGTCAATGCAAGGATGCCTTTGGTTAGCTGAAATGGAAGATGTGCAGGCTAGAGTGGTCTTGGCAAGTCTTCTTGGGGGAAATACAGCATTTGGAAGGGTAGGAAGCAAAAGGAATCTTAGGCAAGGGAAAGGTGTGGCCAGAGCCCCAGAGGAGAGAACAGTTTGTGGTGGACTTGGTGTCCACGTAGATCCAATCAGTGTCTTAGCTTTTGTGTTTTCAAAATTACCACAGTTTTTGTTCTAAAACTATCATTCCTTTGATTTTATTTTAGGCATGCTATCTGTGTGTTTTGAAATTTAAAATAACAGTAAGGGAGAAATGAAATGATTTTGTTTGAGAAAGAGTTAAAAGGTTAAAACATCTTGATCTAAATAATTTTTTTTTCTTTTCTTTTTTTTTTTTTTTTGAGACAGAGTCTTGCTCTGTCGCCCAGGCTACAGTGCAGTGGCACAATCTCAGCTCACTGCAAGCTCCGCCTCCCGGGTTCACGCCATTCTTCTGCCTCAGCCTCCCAAGTAGCTGGGACTACAGGCGCCCGCCACCTCGCCCGGCTAGTTTTTTGTACTTTTTAGTAGAAACCGGGTTTCACCGTGTTAGCCAGGATGGTCTCGATCTCCTGACCTTGTGATCCGCCCGTCTCGGCCTCCCAAAGTGCTGGGATTACAGGCTTAAGCCACCGCGCCTGGCCAATAATTTTCTAATGGGAGATTTGGTACATCCCCAGAAGTTGTCTTTGGTTCAGAGAACAGTCTTCAGGCTTAGAAAGGACTTGAGGAGTCCCACAGAGGAGCCACATGCTGTGAACCATTTGATTCTCACAACAGAATGGATAAAAATAATTTGAACCATGAAACCATGCAGATGTTCGTATTTTGGATAGGGTAAGGTCAGTGCCATTGTCAGAGGAAAAACCCTTGGCCATCACAGGATGGGAGAGAAAGTTTCCGTCGTAAAGAATACTCAAATATCATTGAAGGAAACGGGTTCTTCTGCCCTTATTCTTTGGATTATTTAGGGCCATGATCTTAGTTTTTGACATCATCAAAATTTCAAAGTATTCTGTTCTAGGAGCCATTTCAAACAATTAACTAGAATTTCAGAGCAATTACATGAGAGTAATACCATTAGAATTTTTAAATTATCCATAGTCCTATATCCTTAACAAGTATGTTCATGCTTGCATATTCTCTTCTTATCTTTACTTTGTGCGTACTTTCTTAATAATGGCACATAGAAATTGTTTAAGCAGGAATAACTCTCATGTTATTATATGAGAGTTTATATGTTTATATGTTTATATGTTTCCTTTTTTCTTTTTAAGGTATATATTGGGTGAAGGAGCATTATGTATGGAACCTCTCACAAAACAGGTGATTATTTTCTTATAATACTCAATTTTCACACGCAATAGTGTTTTGATTATGTAAGTTAGATGGTAAGTTCTCTTAAAGACATTTTAGTGGGTTTTTTGTTGTTGCTGTTGTTTTTTCTTCATAGCTCCTACTTTCAAGAATGAAAAAGGTATCCCAGCACTTTGGGAGGCCAAGGTGGATGGATCACGAGGTCAGGAGATCGAGACCATCCTGGCTAACATGGTGAAACCACGTCTCTACTAAAAAAATAGAAAAAAAATTAGCTGGGCGTGATGGCAGACTCCTGTAGTCCCAGTAGTAGAGTCAACCACTTTTAGGCAGCCCCCCGTACTTGGGAGGCTGAGGCAGGAGAGTGGCATGAACCTGGGAGACAGAGCTTGCAGTGAGCTGAGATAGTACCACTGCACTCCAGCCTGGGCAACTGAGTGAGACTCCGTCTCAGAATAAATAAATAAATAAGTAAAATTAAAAAGGTAAACCAGTAAAATGACATTGTACTTGGTGCTGAATCTATGCTAGGATAGGCATTAAGAGTGACCTTTATTTAAGGTTCTAATTTGCTCATGTTGGGCACTTAGAACATGGGTTTGTTGTTTTTTGTGAGATTCTGGAAATGTTTCAATTTTACTTTTTCCCCTTGACTCCAGACTTTGTAACACTGGTCTGCTGCTGTTAAGTTATATGCCATTTTGTTAGGGCTTCTCAAGTGGGAATCAGGAATGCTGCTGTGTTCTAGAGATGTTTTGTTCTTCCTGTAGGGCTGAAGCAGTGCCTACTCCATAGAATCAGTCATCATGCAAATAAATGCCACCTGAGTCAAAGGCAAAGCCAAAGTGCAGCTTGGAGCAAAGAAGGTACTTCTATTAAGAATTTTACATAAACCGTAAGATACATTTTATATTACTTTGTGAGCCTACTTCCTGCCTTAATTCTTTCTGAGAGAATTCATTTCATTTTCATTTGGTTTGTTTTCTTTTTGTTACAAAGATGATCTATAGAAAATATAGAAGTATAAGAAAATTAAAGATACTGACTAATAATCACTTAATGATTTAGTATCTGTTTAGTCTTTGTTATATTTACTGTAGACAAA
>NW_012105520.1:1135582-1136975 GCF_000951045.1 Mandrillus leucophaeus | reverse complement strand
TCCAGCCTGGGTGACAGACTGAGACTCCATCTCAGAATGAAATGACATAAAGAAATAAAAAATGTAATTGTTGAAATAAACTCAGTGGATGGATTAGACATCAGAAGAAAGAATTAATTGGTTAGACAATTACCTCCCAAAAGTAAGTCAGTATGTTACACAGAGAGACATGAGGATAGATGACAGGGCAGAAGTTGGTGGGGTTGTGCAGGGAGGGAGATCAGAATGAGGTTTAAAATGTGTCTTAGTGGAATCCCAGGAGGAGATATTAAAATTATATTAGAAAGTGAGAGAAATAGAAGTTCTAAAGGTGATAGAAGGAAGTCCACATCAATCAGTCACAACAAATGTAAATGGACTAAAGTTACCTGTTAGACAGATGGAACTAATAAAACATTATCCAGCTGTTTTAATCCATCATATTTAAAATATGAGGATATGAGAAGATTGAAAGATTTTATAAAGGAGAGAGAGGGTGATAAAGATATGCCAGTATACATTAATCAAAAACAAGTGATGGAGCTTCAGTATCAAACAAAAAGGGATTTTAGAACAGAAAGTGTTAGTAAGGACTTGATGCTAAAAGACTGTTAATTAGGAGGATGTAGCAATTTTCATATTTTATGTACCTGTCAAAATAGCCTCAAAATACAGAAGAAAAACTGATAAAACCACAGGGAGAAACTGACAAGTCTGCCATTGTATTTGGAGGTTTCACCATACCCTGCTTACCATAAGTAAGTTACACAGAATGCCCACATGTAGATTTGAATAACCACTGAATAAACATGGTGTAATGGGCAAATATAGACCTTTGTACCCAATAATTAGATGGTCTATATTATTATCAAGCATATGTGGACTGTGGGAGAAATATTAATTATATATTTATAAAGCAAGTCAGAAGATTTAAAAACTATTGGTACCATCCACACCATATAATTTATAATTTAAATATGAAGCAATTAATGTTAGAAGGCAATAATAAAGAGATTAACAAAAAGCTACATGAATTTGGAAATTAAACACCCTTGTAATTCATGGTTTAAAAAACTCAGTGCAGTTTTAGAATGCTTAGAATTGAACCATAGTTAAAATACGAAACTTCTATCTATTCCTCTCTCTCTCTCCCTCCCACTTCCTTTCTGGAACATTCAAGAAGCTAATCTTTTTCAATGAAGAACACCCCAAATACTGAAAAGTAGAAAAAGTACAGATGGCATTCTTTGATCTTAGTTAAATCTATAAGTTAGTAACAAAACCAGAAAACAAATGCTGATTTGTGGAATTTTTAAATTCATGCAAGTAACCCTTGGATCAAGAAGGATTTGAAATTAAAACTGCCAAATATGCAGAGAATAGCAATAATGCGATCGTTACTGATTAGAGACTA
>NW_012105520.1:1133392-1135532 GCF_000951045.1 Mandrillus leucophaeus | reverse complement strand
GTACAGATGGCATTCTTTGATCTTAGTTAAATCTATAAGTTAGTAACAAAACCAGAAAACAAATGCTGATTTGTGGAATTTTTAAATTCATGCAAGTAACCCTTGGATCAAGAAGGATTTGAAATTAAAACTGCCAAATATGCAGAGAATAGCAATAATGCGATCGTTACTGATTAGAGACTAGAGGAGAGCTCAGAGGAATGTTCATTGCCTTTAAATCCTTATGTCATTAAGAAAAGAATGAAAATGAATGAAGCCTCTAACTCATTCTTAGAAAGGACAATCAAAAAACCTGATGGAAAGCAGAATGGGGAAATCATTAAAGATATAAAGTAGAAATCAGTGAGTTAGAAGAATAGAAAGGGCTAAATCCCCAGTACAGTAAAGCCTCTGCAGAAACATTTCTTTAAACTGGGCTTTGAGTACTTTGCTACTGATAATTAGAATAGAAAAGGCCAACATTCTTATTTTCTCCTCATGTTTTGGGTGGCGGGCAGTAGGGTTTGGAAGTGACTCCTTCACAATCACTTGGAAGCTTCGGGGTATATGTACTTTCTATATACAGTTTTTTCTAAATCTTTTGGTTTTGTCCTTTGTGTGAAAATATGGACTGATTAAAAAACACTTTTTCATTAATGTTAAGAAAGCATGTTACTACACATTTTGTATCTTAGGTTTTTAACAGCATTATGGCAGATGTTTACTATTTTAAAGAGTTCTTAGAAGTTCAAAAAACTACCCCGTAAAAAATGGTAGAAGTGGCCAGGCATAGTGGCTCATGCTTGTAATCCCAGCACTTTGGGAGGCTGAGTTGAGTGGATCACCTGAGGTCAGGAGTTTGAGAACAGCCTACGCAACATGGTGAAACCCCATCTCTACTAAAAATAGAAAAAATTAGCTGGGCGTGGTAGCAGGCACCTGTAATCCCAGCTTCTGAGGAGGCTGAGGCATGAAAATCATTTGAACCAGGGAGGTGGAAGTCACAGTGAGCCAGGATCATGTCATCGCACTCCAGCCTAGGCAACAGAGTGAGACTCGGTCTCAAAAAGGAAAAAACCTCAATAAGCTTGTTAAGCAAATGGAAAACAACACTTACCTGTAATTAGAAGTTAACCAGAAGCTTTCAAAAATGTATGAGTTGACAAGGAAATCAAGAAAAAGAGGAAAATTATATATGTGATCCTTAATAGTAAAATATATCAAAACTAAGGTACAATTAGAAATAGAGGCATTTTCTAAATTAAATTCAAGGCTGCCAGATTAGAAGGACAACATCAATATGATACTATCTCTTTTCCATTAATGTTAAAAACTTCTCCTATACTGACCTATAAATTTGTCCCACTGATGAAATAGAATCTGAAAATTGGGATATAGATACTGTGGGAAGAATGATAAAATTGAACTTAATTATAGCAACAGTCTAGTCTCTGGACCAGGTCCAAGAAAACAAAACAGAAGCATACTCAACTAGGATTAACAAGTCATTTAGCAAGGGGTGAGAAGGCCTATTGTAATTGAGTAGTTCGGAAGCTTATCCACACCCAAATTTTTCAGATATTCTGATTTGTTAGGCCTGAGCCAAGGCCCCATTCTTATATTTTTGCTTGTTAATTTGCTATAGGTAATTCTGATATATACAAAGACTAAGAACAGTTCCTTGAACATGGTGACAACCTCTATCTGGAATAGTCCAAATCCCAATTACCCTGATTCCTACACCAACAGTTCCCAAACTGGTGTACTACAAAGCCTTGTGAAAGCTCCTTGAAAAAAAAAAAACACAATCATGGCCATATAAATTCACTGTTCTGAGAAGTCCTGTTGAATTTACCAAGCATTTCCCAAATTTATTTATTAATTTGTTACCTCTATTACATATATTTACTACATTTTTAACTTAGTAACTATTAATAACCCCAAACATAGAAACAATGCCCCAAGGATGTTCTGTGATGTTACTATTATTCTGTTGGAAATGTGCAGAAGAGTTATAACATATACTCCATTTATTTATTTATTTATTTATTTAATGTTATTTATTTATTTATTTATTTGAGATGGAGTCTTGTTCTGTCACCCAGGCTGGAATGCAGTGGGATAATCTTGGCTCCCTGCAACCTCCACATCCCAGGTTCAG
>NW_012105520.1:1131374-1133342 GCF_000951045.1 Mandrillus leucophaeus | reverse complement strand
AACTCTTGACCTCAAATGATCCAGCCACCTCAGTCCCCCAAAGTGCTAGGATTACAGGCATGAGCCGCCATGCCCGGCCTTCCATAAGCATTTAAAGTCGCTTCCAAAGGCACAATCAACAGACTTGCAAAAATTCAGAAGCAATATCTCTAGAGTCAGACCTGCCTTCAAATTCCAACTCCCCTCAACCCAAAGCCGATCAATTGTCCTACTAGAATAACATCAAATAGCAATTAGCATGTGGTCCTCGACTTCTTCAGATCAGCTCTACAAAGACGTATACTATTAACAGTGGAAATATTGTGAACTCAAATCTTTAACAGATAACATTAATCAAAAGCATTCTCATGGGAAAATTATTATATATAAAATATGTTTCTCACCAACCAAAGCCTCTATAAAATTTCAGACTGATCTAATGACAATTTAACTTATTTTTTAAATGCATAATTATGTCAAATAAATGCCACTACAAAGGCCTGAATATAGTCTCTGAGTCTAAGGTCCTCCCCATCTCCTCCATTTCACATTTGACTGTACATATATTTGAGAGAAAATCACTCATTATTTGTTTGGGGAGTATTATCAGATATTATCTGATATTTTGGATATTATCAAAAGTAATTGATTGGAAGTCAATGGCACTATTTATACTAAAAGAGTAGGATCCTCATCAGTAGATAGAGGCACATAGAAGTATAGTCATATTACATCTACGAAGTGTCAATATCAGGCAGCGGCTTCAAAGCCAAGGTGGTGGTTGGATGCAAAGCCAAAGTAGTGGTTGGAATTTTAATTGGCAAAGGAGGCAGATAGAGAGAAATGCAGATTCAATAATAATGTGAAGTCCATGAAAGCTTGTGGCTATAAATAATGTTGAGCCATAGAGTCCATCAGAGATAGTAAAGGGGGCCTGGAAATATTCAGAGACTTGTAGAAGGGTAAAGTAAATACCTAAGGTAGTTGTGATGGATAGTGCTTGAAGTATTTGCTTTTGACTACCTTCTGTCAGGCTGTGTACAACCTAGAAAGTTTCTTGAGGGCAAGAATCAAGTCTTTTACAGCTTCTAGCATGCCTCTGTGTACCCAACAGGTCATCAGTAAATAATTTGTTACCCTACTTTGTCATAAAATATAGGACATACTTAGCTGTACAGCATGATGTGATTTGATCACACCCAGTCTATGAGTGGAGAATAACAGCACTGAATCCATTTAAAAACAACACTCCCTGTTCCCTTTTCACCTTCATAGTATATTGGTTTGGTTTCTAGTAATGTTGGCTCTATCCATATGTTTTTAGATAATAGTACAACTTTTGTTGTGTCTAAGTAAAATTATACCAGGAATTTCATGGGAGAAAAGTTAATGCACTGCTCTTAGTTTTGATTAAGATTTTAGATGTTTGAAAATATAAATTCAGATATTGGACAATAAGGGTTTTATTTTGGAGGCTGGAGGAGATTGAAGTGTTGGGGTAAGACTGATAGGCTCCTTTGGCTACTTGTGTATGGGGGTGGGGAGAATATACAAGTTTACCAAAACTTGTAAATTCTCACAGTGCTTAGTTTTGTGACTGTACAAAAACTAGAATTGTTTTTCCTAGGTCTCAGTGGAGAAATGTAAGCTGTGAGTTTAGCATCCTGTTTACTGTGTTTTGGCCAGGGTTTTGCAGGCTTTTGTGGAGAAAATTATATTGCTTTCCTTATCCTGTTTGTAACATATTTGTATATCAATATGCTTCCTGATTTTTACTATGGTAAAATTCTATCTTACATATGGAGAAATAAGTCTATTAGAGTGAATTAAAAGAAATCTTTACTGTGAGGTGGCAGCCTTGTCTAATGGGCCGTATGTTTAAGCCTAACGTTAATACATCACACTAGAGCCCAGCGTAGTGGCGTGTGCCTGTAATTCCAGCCACTTGGGAGGCTGAGTCAGGAGGATTGCTTGAACCTAGGAGTTTCA
>NW_012105520.1:1129189-1131324 GCF_000951045.1 Mandrillus leucophaeus | reverse complement strand
TAGGTCTCAGTGGAGAAATGTAAGCTGTGAGTTTAGCATCCTGTTTACTGTGTTTTGGCCAGGGTTTTGCAGGCTTTTGTGGAGAAAATTATATTGCTTTCCTTATCCTGTTTGTAACATATTTGTATATCAATATGCTTCCTGATTTTTACTATGGTAAAATTCTATCTTACATATGGAGAAATAAGTCTATTAGAGTGAATTAAAAGAAATCTTTACTGTGAGGGGGCAGCCTTGTCTAATGGGCCGTATGTTTAAGCCTAACGTTAATACATCACACTAGAGCCCAGCGTAGTAGCGTGTGCCTGTAATTCCAGCCACTTGGGAGGCTGAGTCAGGAGGATTGCTTGAACCTAGGAGATTCAGACCAGCCTGGGCTACATAATGAGACCCCATCTCAGTCAATCAACCCATCAATCATTTACACTAAAAAGAACAAGATCTTTCTGGCTCTTTTAGAATGTTTTTTCCCAGACATTCTAACAAATGTCTGGATGACATTTCACTGTCTAAAACAATGAAAAGGGTTTACGACAGAGTTACAGCAGTTATCAGAGAAAAATCCTGGACAAATTGCAAGTCTATACCAGTTGTAAATTGTTATGACTGCAGTTAAAATCCAATGTTATTTTTGTACAGTCTTTTTGGGTGTATCTGTGTTTAATAATAACTTGTTTGCAAATTTAGAGGACTGTAGCTATGATTTCTTCTTAGAGACCTTGACCCTGGGGGCTTACAGTTTAATGGAAGAGAGAACTAGAAACCAAGAATTCAACGCAGAGAATGAGGTTCTGCACTACAAGGTGTATACAAGGTGCAGAGAAGCGCTGAGGCATCATGTTCTGACCTCATCTTCTACTGCTCTAGACTTCCCAAGTGCCATTTCCTGAACCTACCTGTTTTTTTCCACCATCTGGACCTCTCTCTGTAGGCACCATTCTCTCTCTTTGCAAACCTTTCCCACACCTTATGTGTCTGGTGAAGTTCTGTTTCTTCAAATGCTTCTTAAAGGCTGCCTGTAGCTCATCCAAATAATTGTTTTGTCTACATCTCTGTTCTTTCTTTATAAATAATTACAGTCAATTCTTATTATTTGCAGTAGTGATATTCTATAAAGTTACCTGGAACACTGAATTAGTCAAATACTGAGCCCTTGTTTCCAGGGTAAATATGTACATACATAAATATCTCACATAGGTTATAATCTTAATTCCTAAAAACAACTCATCCTGGTAGATTGAATTTTTTCTTTCCAAAAGAATAAGGGAAGTACAGAAGTGTTAAGTGATTTGCCTGAGGCTGCTCCACTAACAGGTACCAGAGACAAGATTCAGACCCCGTCCAGTTGGCCCCAGAGCCACAGCTTCTTGCACCACACTGCACTGCCCTCTACTGTCTCTGTCCTCGGGTCATCTTTGTATGAGAGCTGAAACAAGAAGACCGAGGGTCACCTTATTTGACCTTAGCTTGGGACATGTGCAAGGAGTGACAGAGTTTTCACTACTACGTGTATATCCATGAATCACCTTGAAAGCTCCACAGGTATTAATTTGGGGATTACAAAGACATTTTAGCAAGTAAGCAAATTTGCAAATGTGGGATCCACACATAGTGAGGGTCAACTGTATTTGTAAGCGACTGCTAGGGTCTGTTTCATGGTAATCCCTTCCCGCAAGAGTGTGGAATGTTTCTTTAGCTTCTTTGATAGTTTATTTATTTATTAAGTATTTACTATATACCAGACTCTGCTTTACTTTGTGGTGAACAAGCTAGAGATTAAGTCCTGCCCTGTGTATTTTATATTAGAGTAAGAAAGACAGATAGCTAAGTCTGGAGCTCAGGGGTGAGGCTCAGGTTGGAATTACAGATTCACTTGACCGAGGTGAAACCTGGTGTGCCCCCTCCTACTTCACATCCACAGACATACTTCCAGAAAATTTCTGTTCTGTTGTTGTGTATAAAGTCATCCTTTTGAGCCTCTCTCCATTGATGCATGTCAACCTCTACTTGTCTTTTGTTGATTTTGAGGCCACTTACCTATGTAACTGACAGGATATTGAAGAAGAATCATACCAACCTGGTTCTGCTACCTAACAGCTGAGTTACATTGGTCAAGCTCTTGGACTTCTGAGCCT
>NW_012105520.1:1126282-1127423 GCF_000951045.1 Mandrillus leucophaeus | reverse complement strand
CTGTTTATCCATTTATTGTTTTGAAGTAAATCCCCAAAGAGCACATTTGCTTTGCCCAAGGGAGTCTTTGGCTACATACTGCTGTATATAGTGAAAACTAAAAAAGGGGCTAACTTTTCAGCCATATGACCTTATGGTGATTCAAATGGAGGCTTCATCAAAGGCAGATTCAGACATGAACTTGGTGTGTGTGGGTGGTTATGCTTGGCATTGTTTGTAATAGTATGATACGGATGACTTCAGTGTCCACCAACAGGAAACTGGTTAAGTAAACTGTGGTACATCCAAACAATGAATACTGTGCAGTTGTAAAGAAGAATGAGAAAGACCTATGTACTCATGCAAAAGAACACATATATTGTGTGTGTTTTTAAAAAGGAACAAAGAATGGTATAGTATGTATTGTATGCTACTGTTTGTGTTGCTAGAAAAGAGTAGAATAAGAATATAAATGTGCATTTGCAAAGATAAATTCTGAAATGACATATAAGAAACCAATTAAAAGTGTTTGGCTGTGGAAGAAGAATAAGACTGTGAATGGGATTTTGCCACATACTTTTATAGATATATTTAAAATTTTCTGAACTATGTATTTGTACAAATGACCCTTTTAAAAATAAGTGAATGAAGGAATGAGGAATGAAGTTGGATTATGACAAAGAGATAAGAACAAAGGATCTAAGGGGCTGCCCATCTTTTTGGTACCCAGTGAATATTAATACATAACAATAGCAGCAAAAATTGGAAGAGTAGCCCCAGGAGGGTAGGGAGTCAGCCTTTCCTTTGTCTTTTCCTCAATTTCATGCATAAAAAAAATAACCTGAGAACAATAAAACAATTTGAAACAAAAATGTCTCCAGATCTCTTAAAGTAAAGGAGGATGGGGCGGCTTTATGTAGTGCACTTCCCAACAATGGGCTGATTTACCTCAAGAGGCAGGGATTCCAGCCTACATGGGATACATACAGGAGAAAAAATAAGAAAAAGAAAAGAGATTTAAATACAAATACATGCAAATAACAATTCTCCCTGATTATAAAGGAAATCATTCTTTTTGTAATAATTTGGATGACAAATATTAGGAAAAATCTTTAATTTGTCACTCAAAGCATTCTGGTTTGTTGCTTTTTATATGTTTTTA
>NW_012105520.1:1123887-1126232 GCF_000951045.1 Mandrillus leucophaeus | reverse complement strand
AAAATGTCTCCAGATCTCTTAAAAGGAAGATGGGGCAGTGTTATGTAGCGCACTTCCCAAAAATGGGCTGATTTACATCATGAGGCAGGGATTCTAACCTACACGGGAAACATACAGGAGAAAAAATAAGAAAAAGAAAAGAGATTTAAATACAAACACATGAAAATAGCAATTCTCCCTGATTAGATAGGAAATTATCCCTTTTGTAATTGTTTGGATGACAAATATTAAGAAAAATCTTTCATTTGCCACTCAAAACATTCTAGTTTGTTGCTTTTTATATGTTTTTATGCATATAAACCTTTTTAAAAGTAGAATCATAATACTTTTGTCACATACTATATTTTGGGCATATTTCTGTGGCAGTCAATATATTCTGGCATCATCATTTTTAACAGCTGGATGTATATTAAGTTAATCATTGCCAGCCCAGAGGTGAATTTTCTTATACACACATTTTAATGGACTTGAGCAAACATTTTTGGACTGAATTCGTAGAAGTAGAATTTCTGGAGGAAAATAATTTTTAGGGTTTTTAATCAAAATTTTCAAATTATCCTCCAGCAAAAGTGACTCAGGTTATACTCCCACTAACAAGGACAGAGCTCCAGGTTCCCCCTTCCGTTTGTCATCTTTCTTGCCTTTATACAGAAAATCTCACCGTTTTCATGACATTTTTTTGATTTCTAGTGCTTTTGAATCTTTCTATATGCCATTGGCCATTTTTATTCTTGTGAGAAGTGCCAGTTTCTCCATTGCCCATTATTAGTTGAAATTCATTTGTTTTTCTTTTAATAATTTTAAAGATTTCTTTATAGACTAAGGATACAAACCTTTTACCTGTCATTGAGGTTACAAAAACTTTCTCCCAGTAATTTGTCATTTCATTTTTTCTTCCTTTATTTCCCTTCTCCTTCCTTTCCTCTCTTTTCTTTTCCTTCTTTCTTTCTTTCTGCATTCTTTCTCCTTCTTCCTTCCTTGCCATTCTTACTTTGCTTTTTCCTCCCTTTTTCCCTTTCTCTCCCTTTCTTTCCTCTTTCTCTTTCTTTCTCTTTTTCTTTCTTTCCCTCTCTCTCTTTCATCCTTTCCTTTCTTTCTCTTTCTTTGTTCCCTTTCTCCCTCCCTCCCTTCCTCCTTCCTTCCTTCCTCCCTTTTCTTCTATCTTTCATTTCTTTCTTTCTTTCACTAGCCAAGCTCCAAAGTCACTTTTCACTTAATTTTTATCCTGCCAAATTTGAAAGCCTTTTAACTGAGTGATTTCAGTGTAAACAGGAGCAGAAGAAAATGTAATTATCTAAGTTTCGCTCTGTCACCCAGGCTGGAGTGCAGTGCCATAATCATAGCTACTGCAGCCTCGAACTCCTGCGCTCAAGCAATTTTCCCACCTCAGCCTGCCAAGTAGCTAGGACAACAGCTGTGTGCCACCAGGCCCAGCTAATTTTTAAAATTTTTTGTGGAGACGTGAATTCGCTATGCTGCCCAGGTTAATCTTGAACTCCTGACTTCAGGTAATCCTCCCACCTTAGTTTGCCAAAGTGCTGGGATTACAGGCATGAACTACTGCCCCTAGTCGAGAGTTTAGTTTTGATTGCTAGTGGCGTTCTTGGTATCTTTTCATATTTGAAGCTTTGGGGCTAAAGCTGAAGTATTGCGCTCACCATCCGAGGTTTACAGGACTTTTGTTTCAATGTTGAACAGATGGAACTGTTTAGTCCTGCATCTTTGCAGGTATACAAAATGTGCCTACCAGGAATCTGCTTTATATCCATGGAAAGCAAGAAATAATACAGTAAAACTTTGCCTGGCTAGAGGCTTTGAAAGAATGGCGTATTCTGGTTTAATTCTATTAAATTGGAAGTATGAAGGTGGAAAAAACTCAAATTTCCTGTTGAATACAATTTGGAAATATAGCCAGTGATTCCACTTTTCTTCTCTAGTAAGGTTGGATATTCCAATCTACTTGGTGTTTTATGATAGAACTGCTAGTGTGCCTGAGTCTCACATTGTGAAGATACATTTTTCAAACTTGAGGTGTAAGAGGACGTAAATGGTTTTGTATGAGATCAGGCTGGATGAGAAGTGACACTTGTAAATATATATTTTAGACTAAATCTCTGATTGCCACTTGTTTTCTAATTGTACTCATAAAAATAAAACACATTGGATGGAGGGTGGGAGTAGGAAGGAGATTTATGTCTTTTAATTGCATGTCATTGTTGTATAACAAGGCAGAACATATGGTATCCTTGGCTTGGACTTTCAGAAGGAAACATATTTTTCTGCCTGCCGTATGCCAGAGGTTCTTGAACACCTGGAGGGACTACTGCAGCACAGACTGCTGAGCC
>NW_012105520.1:1121330-1122909 GCF_000951045.1 Mandrillus leucophaeus | reverse complement strand
TTTTTAAGTTTATTTTTTACAGTTTGAAAGCTTTTAAAGCAAAAGCCAGCCCCTCCCCTCTCCGAGTGGGCAGCCCCTCCAGTCTCTCTGAGTGGGCGGGAACAGCAGCTGCATGGGCAGCTTTCCTTGTGATGGCACAGGTCCCTCTGGACACCTGCCACCTGGCCACACCTCCTTTTCCTTTCATTTTTCTCACTGACCAATGGGCTTGGAGCATTAAGGCCACGCCCCTCTTCTGAGTTCTACTGGGGCCCTGGTTACGCCTCCTCTGGCTCAGTTGCACAGCGGCCTGGTAAGTGACTGGAAGCATTCAGCCCTGCTCACTGGGATTTCGCTGATGTGACCCCAACCCCGCCTCCCTCCGCACCCCATGATGTCAGAAAAAACACGACAGGGAAAATTCACCGCAGCCAAGAAAAAGGTAAAACACACCAGGTCATAGCCCCCAACCCAGTCACAGATCCCCTCCGACGACAAGACCATTGCCAGAGTCCAAACTACTCCTGAGACATATCGGAATGGGACCCCCAACACCAGCGACTCTGGGCTCCCCCCACCAAATTCTTGTCAGTCAGCCCCACCCCTTCAGCAAGCAGCCCAGTCCCTCCCTTGCCAATCTTTACCCCAGGGTGGCTTTTGGCGGGCGGCTTCTGGGGCTCTCCGCTCCATACTCGGCCCTCACCTCCTGCTGCCCCAAGCCCGATCTCCCTGGGCTCTTTGGGCCTCCATCTCCCAGGACCTGGGTCCCCTAGCCCCAGGCCCCACCCTCGCCAGTTGTCCCTGGGTGACTTTAGGCTGGTGACTCCCGGGGCTCCCTACTGCAGACTCTGCCCTCCCTTCCTGCTGTCCCGAGCTCCACCTCCCTGGGCTCCTTGGGCTGGTGTCTCCAAAGACCTGGGTCTGAACCCTGTGTTTCCCTCCCCCATCATGGAGTGGTGACTCGGGCATCGCATCGCGTTGATGTGATCCCCTCCCCTGGGAGGAGTGGAATGTGGTGATGTCACAGTCCCCCTAGGAACTGTCATAACTGCTGCAAGACCAGCCTTTCATCTTACAACCCCATTCCCTAAGTTTTCTCACCCCATTTCCCGTTCCTTTGGTCACAGCACAAATTTCCAGTTGGAAGGGGAATGGGGACTATGGGACCCAGGAACAAGAGGTTTCAGGCCGCCTTACTCCTTTCACAGAGACATTGACAGTGGGAAAAGCCTGCACTTCCCCTGTGTGCTCAAAACGTTGACAGTATCTCTGGGTGGCCATGGGAGAACGGGTTTGGTTTGGTTTTCTCCCAGGCTTCCACTTTGCTGAGAGACTTTAACATTCTTTTCTGAGTTCTCCACGGTTCTGGGACCAGATGGCCCTTCAGTCAGTGGTCTCTGAAGTGAGATTAGTTCATCTTCAGTAGAGTAGATCTTGGAAAACTAAACTGACAGCTTGAATCTTGCTCATATCATCTCAAACCTGGGGTACTTTGAGTGCCACAGGATGAATGTGGGACATCTTTCTGAAGCATCAGTTTCCCTTGATTCTCTTCAGATCAAACATTAATGTCCTTAGGGATGACAGTCACATAGGTTTC
>NW_012105520.1:1119953-1121280 GCF_000951045.1 Mandrillus leucophaeus | reverse complement strand
GGAAACATTAGGCATGTAGTACACTTAGCAGATGCTGGTTGGCTGACCCTGTTTTCCACTAGTCCGTGGCCTACAGTTTAAATGATAGGGAAAAGGATGTGAGATTTGAGGCTGGGGAAGGATGCATTGGGTTGCAGGCAAGGGAGGCAGGCTCTTAGGCCTGGAGCAAGGGACCAGGGGCCTGGGGAGGCAACAGAGCCCCACAGTGCCCTTGCTACCCTATTAATGGGCCAGGAATCCGGAAGCCAGCTAGTAAACGCCCTCATGCCCAAGGTCTTCCTGCAGGTGGAGCTGAAGAGCCAAGAGGCTCAGAGTCTGCAGCAGCAGGGAGACCAGTACCTGTGTCACCTGCAACCATATGTGGTCGCTTAGCAGCAGCTGACCTCTGAGGAGGAGGTGCTGCACAGGCAGTTACTGCTGCAGACCCAGCTCATGCACCAGCTGCAGCAGCAGGAAGCTCAAGGCAAAGTGGTAGCTAAGATGGCCCACCAAAAGTTGCAGGAGACCCTGGGGAGGGAGTTGCTGAGGACAGGGCCCTAAGAGGGACAACCTGGCAACCTCCGTGACTTCTCACCCTCTTTCCTGGCCTCTTAGGAGCACCTGGAAGCTACCAGCCAGCAGAAACAGCAGCTAAAGCCAGGCTGAGCCTCATGGCTCTCCCTGGGGAAGGTACGGGAGACCACTCGGAGGAAGAGGCGAGAGCCCCAGGAGGAAAGGGGGACTGTTAGCAGCATAGGATTGAGGAGTTGGAAGACACCTTTAACACAGCTGGTCATTATGCCGACCGGGTGTCTGCGCTAAGTTCGGTATCAATATGGTGACCTCCTGGGAGCAGGAGGCCATCAGGTTGCCTAAAGACGGGAGAACTGGCCCAGGTCAGAAAGGGACCAGGTCAGGACTCCTGCACCAATCAGTAGTGGGACTGTGCCTGGGCAGTATAGCAAGATCTTGGTTCTTAAAAGTAATAAGACAGAACAGCTCATTCCCCTCTGGGAATAGGCTGGCTCAGGGCTACACAGTGAGGGTGGGGGCAGAGGTGGGCCCCCACTTCCCTTGTTGGGTTGTCTGAGGACCCCTCTGGTCACCCCCTAGAGGAGATGGAGGAGGACATCTGGACAGTGAGGAGGAGGAGGCACCTCGGCCCATGCAGGACATCCCAGAGGACCGGGAGAGCCGGAAGGTCAGGTGAGCCTCACTTTCCCTGCCCCTACTTTGTCACCTTCCTCGCTGGTCCCTCCCAGATCCCCTTATGTTCTTGGTTTCCCTGCCTTCTGATTTCTGTGGACTTTCACTCCTTCCGGGAGCCAGTGGTCAAACACCATTTCAC
>NW_012105520.1:1117055-1119301 GCF_000951045.1 Mandrillus leucophaeus | reverse complement strand
AAAGACTGCAATATATGAAAATTATTTTTAAACTATTTGATTAAACCTGATAGGTTTTCCCAAAATGAAAAAACTCAGTTCTAAAACCGAAGCTGCTTTCTACAAAACATGAAAATGTAAATCACCCCATCCATAATAGCTTCTCTAAAACTTTATCTTACAGTCACTTTCAAATAACTATTCAAAAACATAACTGCTATAATAATATCTTGAAATAAGTTAAAACATTTTAAAATATGAACACCATAGTTTAAAAGAAAGAATCTAGGGGAAGGAAAAGTAGAGAAAGAAATGCCAGTTCCAGTCCAAAGCTTTATTTGCCAAGTTTTCTTAGACTCACTTTTACCAACTTATGATTTCTTGTAAACAGAATGTATAATAGAAATACTGACTTTTGCCTAACGTGGCATTCTTGACTGCTTCTGTGATGCTACTATAATGTAATAAATTATGAAATTCTTGCAAGGTGCTGTTTTTGCCTTAAAATTTTGTGTGTCTTGAAAATTCTAGTATTAAAGGTATTGAGACTGTGCAAATGCCGGGAACATTGGCATGAGATAATCAGTTTTTATTCTCACAAAATTGTAACTATGTAAGTGTGTTTATTAAAAGAACATAAACTAAAAAGGTTACAGGAATTAAAAGTCGTGGAATGAAAAAGTTATGGGATAAAAAATGCGGTGGAAAAGTTGTGGCAAAAAAGTTGTGAAAAAAAGTTAAAAAAAAGTTTTATGCAAAGTTTTTTTTAAAAGTTATGAAAAAGAAGTTACTGGATTTAAAAAAAAATCATGGAATAAAAATAAATAAAAGCAGGCCCCTGTCAGCATAAGCCTGGGGAAGTGGGTCTGCAGTCTTCGCCCACACTATGTCCCTACAACCCCTTCCCAGTCACCCCTTTACCATTAGGTAGCAACACAAGACCCCTGTCTAATGGAGGGAGAAAAACAGACCCTTTACCACCTTGACCAAGGCTGAGTCCTCACATTTCTGGATGATGATGTTTGTTATTTAAGAGCCAGAGGTTGATGGAGTTGGTTTGTTTGGAGGAGGTGTGATGGCCTCCTTACTTTTTCCTCAGGGGTGCTCCCATCTTCTTACTCAGAGAGGCATCTGAGGCGAGACAGTGGAGCTAACTGTAGACCAGGCGAGGGCACGGGCTGCTAGGGGTGACCCGCCCTTCCCCCATATACATACTGTATCTGTGTAACATTCTGTATGTATCCTACCTAGCGGAGGTTGCAGCTGGCATATGAAGAAGAGGTTCTGATAGTTATTTGCAGCTGGGAAACTTATTTATTGCTAGCATAGGAGCGAGGAAGGAGGCGGGGATGGAGTCATGGCTCGCTAGTGACGGGACTCCCATTTTCTCGTTTTTTATTTGGGAATAAATGGATTTAGCCATACTGCTCAGCCTGGTATGTTCCCGTTTCCCTCAGTGGGTCCTGCAGTTTGTCCCATTGAAAGAGGAGCCCCAGAGCGTCTAAGCATGTCCAGTTGGGCTGCTGGGGATCTTCCAGGCCTGTTGCCTGTATGCTGCCTGGTGACACCTGGTAGATTTCACAGGGACTGCCATGGCGCCTAATGGGCACAGCGCAGCCCTGACGGCCAACAGGTTCAGAAGACTGATCTAGCTGTGGCCAGGAAGATAGATACCAGCACTGACTTTCACTCACCCCAGGTGTCTTCCATTCCGTCCTCCTGCCTCCTTCTCCTGTCTGCACCAGGTGGGCTGTCTGTCCAGAGTGCCTGCTGCCCCGCAGGCTCCCTCCAGGTTGAGTTCACGGCCCTGCCCCCTAGTGGCCAGAGCGGGCGTCACAGGATAAGAGCCAGCTAAGCTCCAGGGACTTTCCAGGAAAAGAGTCCCTTGGAAAGGGTGTGACCTTTTCACCACTCCCAAAAGCATAAAAATGGCTTGGACTTTTCCCTCCCCTGAGCTCCACAGAAAACACAGCCAGCAGAGGACACATTCTCTGTCATCCAGAAATGAGTTGGATTCTCAGCCGAGGGACAGCAGGACTGGAAGACTGTCAGTCCACAGAGCTGCCCACACAGCACCCCCATGCTTGCCCAGAAGGGCGGGAAGGATGGCGGGGACTGGCTGTCCACAGGCCGGGCATGACAGGGAGGCTCCCTGGAGGTGGTGCCCTTTCGAGGGGCAATGTCAGGAGACAGCTTCCTCTTGTTGGGCCACAAGTCTCCGCAAGGACAGCACGAGGACTGATTCCCAGTGCTAGAGGCCAGGCAGT
>NW_012105520.1:1113871-1116370 GCF_000951045.1 Mandrillus leucophaeus | reverse complement strand
AGGGCCACCTCTTGCTTGGGGAGCGCCACCCAACAGCCACCACTCCTCATAGAGAAGGAACACTGCTTGAAACAAAATAGTGAAGCTATAAGGGGATGGCTGGCTGGAGTGAGCATCAGAGGTCCCTCTGGGTGGGCAGAAAGCTCAGGGTCCTCTGAAGGACCCTGGGGAAGGCTGGGAGGGCAGGTAGCCGGATGCCACCGGCCATACAGTTATAAGTCCAAAAGGGGAGCCTCAACTGGTAGGCAGGGGGCTGCAGGTTGCATAGGTGAGGCTGGGCCCTTTATGATGGGAAAAGCAGAAGAGGGAGAGTCCGTGGCAGGACAGGCAGGTGGGCTCGCTAGGCAGGATTTGGCTGGGCCAGCAGGCACTGTGGTCTCCTTGGCTGAATAGCACAGGAGACCCCTAGGAGCAACAGGCCAAGGTGAGTGAGCCTGCTGGTCGGCGGTAGTGCTTCAGCGGGGGCCAGGGACCCTGCCTTCAGTCCACACTAGCAGCTATGATGGTACCTGGGAGGGAGGGAAGGGGGCTGTGTGTCCCTGCCCGGTCTGTGAAGTGTGTTGTGGGATGACCGTGTGTATGGGACTCTCAGGCTTTTATCCTCGATCACCACTGGATTGCTGACAGTTAGAGGATGTGGGACCCTAACTATCACCCTTAATCTGCAGTGGATTTGGCTCTCAGCACTCCCAGGCTGGGAGCTGGATACCCTGCCCTGGCAGCATGACCCAGACTGCATGACAGGTACAGCGTGCCCAGGATGATGTGCCTAGACCTCTGACTGCCTCAGATTCCAGCCCCACACACAACCCCCTCCAAGCTCCCAGCCCCTACACCATAAACCACGAGCTCTGTGTCCTCTCTGATGGCTCCACATCTGCCAGCTTGGGCATGGAGCCTGTTCTAAGAGCCCCCAGGCTCAGCCATGGAGGCCTTGAGCAGTGACACTGAGTCCCATGGCTCGCAGGGAGGGAGGTGAGACAGCCAGCAGCACAAAGACAGAAAGAGCAAAGAGCAAGTCT
This sequence comes from Mandrillus leucophaeus, assembly GCF_000951045.1. NCBI lineage: Eukaryota > Metazoa > Chordata > Mammalia > Primates > Cercopithecidae > Mandrillus > Mandrillus leucophaeus. Next base: position 1,115,348 of record NW_012105520.1, on the reverse strand, counting down.
GCAGCTCCAGAAGGGAGGGGCAGGGAGCCTGGCTCTGAGGTCCCCGGTATGCCCCCCATGTGGGGCTGGGGCAGCGGGGCAGGCAGACCTTTCATGCAGCAGGCAGCAAAGCATGTACCTACCAAGGCTGACGCTCCTCAGGTAACACCGATAGTGATTCTGAAAGACAGCATCAAATCACATGGCAGGTCACACGCATGGTGGGGCGGCCTGAGGGTGGGGGACACACACGCACACGCCGGAGTGTGCACACACATGCTGTGAGGCCCCACTGCCTGCATACACACACTAACACACATGCCCACAAAAAACACGCATACGCTGCCTTCCCCGCCCAGCACCCTCATTGGCCGGCCTGTGTCATAAGGATCTGGGACATGCAGCCACTCGGCACACTGAAGCACATGCATGGACAGAGTCACAACACAGATGCTCGCCCGCACACAGAGGCATTTCCATCAGCTCCCTGTACACTTGTCCCTGGTGTGCTCAGAGGACCACCTACGCTGCTCATGGAGACAGGGCTTGCTCAACAATGTCCAGCTGTCATTTCTCCACCTAAGAGCCTTCCATGGCTCCCTACTGCCTACAGCATTGAACCCCAACAAGTCATACTCTTCGGACTTTGAAGGTTCTCCACCCTATGCCCCACTTTCCCCACAGAGCTCTTCCTCATTCTGTCTCTGTTCCCTGCTTTGGCCAGGGGCTATCCTCGATGTGACCCACACTACACCTCTGCCCATGGCAGCTTTTTACCCAGTTATCCTCCAATTCCTCACCACGTAAGCCTATCTCAGTCATGCCCCGGACTTCACTGAAGCCAGCCTGCCTTGAAGAAGCTCTCCCAGACTGCCCTTTTCCCCAAGGCAGGGTCATGATTTGTCAAATGTTTAGTGTGTGTTAGCAAGACTGGAGTCGGAGCAGGCATCAAACCTTACATCCCACATGTCACACCTCACCATAGACCTGGGTGCCAAATAGCCTGAAGAGTCTGAACTCACGTTGGCAGTTAGCAAAGTGCTCCTACGGCTGCATCTGCAGTTAATATAGCATTTCTATGGCCACTGCCTCCCTGGATCTCCACAGCCATCCTAGGAGAAAGGCAGAACATCATCATTTGATAGAAGGGATACTGGAGCTCTGGGAGGAAAGGGGACTTGCCTAAAGCCCCAGGATGAAGCAGCAAATCTGGACTCTCACAGACAGCCCAGAGCTGCCGGCATTCCCTCAGGATCTGTGCCCTCGGGTCTGACTTAATTTTTTCCTCTCCAAAGAGCCATCTGTAGGGCCAGAGGCTGGCAAAGCCTGACTCATCACTGGATGCCAGTTCCTTTGCCTGACTTTCAGTGATTCCTACCTTACCCTGGGTTTTGTGTTTCTTGTCTCTACACTATCATTTCTCATTCCTCCACAGGTTGAACTGCTCACTGCAGCCACCTGAAGCATGCTCTTCTTGACACAGTTAGCTCTAGGCACA
>NW_012105520.1:1106361-1112861 GCF_000951045.1 Mandrillus leucophaeus | reverse complement strand
ACACACACACACACACACACACACACACACACACACACACGAGTTGGTGGTTTTGTGCCCCGCCCCTCCTCAACACACACCGGAGTTGCTGGTTGTGCTGCCCCGAGCCTCCAGTCCGTGAGTGTGAGGAACGGACCACATGGGTCCAGCAGTGCTGGGTCAAGGAGAGGAGGGGGCAGCCGGAAGCGCGTGCATGCTCTGGGCTTGTTGCAGCAGCCGAAATGGGTGCACACGGAGCGCGTGGGGATGAGGGGATGAAGGATGAGGGGTGAGAGGGACAGGGCGGGATGGGGACAGCCTTTCCCAGGCGGCAACATCATTTGATAGAAGGGATACTGAGGCTCTGGGAGGGAAAGGGACTTGCCTAAAGCCCCAGGGTGAAGAAGCATCTCTGGACTCCCAGTCCAGTGCTCTTGCCCAATACTCTGCTGCTTGCCTTTACCCATGTAACTTGGTCATCAGCACGTCATAGGGCAAGCCTCAATCCCTACTTCATTTTTGTATATGGGCATTGGACCCACAGCCCCACTCTCCAGCCATTTGGACACAAAAACAGATGCTATTGTTCTTCCTTAGAGAACGTGGCCAGTGGAAACAGGGCACACTGGAAATCAGAGTGAATGTCCTTGAAAGAGGGTCATAGGTCAACAAGGCCAAGCCAAAGGTTGCAGTAGAATGCTCTTCCTTAGAAATCTTTGGGAGTAAAGTAGGATTCAGTCACTCTCATCCCTGCCCCTGCAGCTGCCACTACCACATTAGTTTAGACAGGGTCAGGGGGTGGGGATGTGGAGAAAAAATCAGACTGCCTATGGACCCCGGGCTCCTTCCCCAGTTGCTTCTGTCCTAGCTCAGGCCTGGGTGCCACTCTTACACTCTCACACTCGTGTGCTCACCTGTACACACATCACACATCTTGTTGGTTGGAGTCACAGCCTGGCCTCTGCTCCCATGGTCAAGTGGCCCGATACCCCCAGGGATGGCTCAAAGGAGTCAGGACTTGGATGTGGGGACATCAGGGTAGCAAAAGGAAATCCACACACCCAGAGCATCTCAGACTCTCAGACCTGAGCTAGGTTTCGCAGAGAGGAGTTGGACACAATGGAGAATGGAGGACGGCGAGAAGAAAGGATGAGGGATGCAACGTGTGGGCGGCCACTAAGAGTGAAAATAGAGGGAAGTGCCACCTAAGTGCTGGAAAGAAGGGGGCAGGTGGGACGAGCCCCATAGCCCTCTCCTCAAAAACGACTACCTCCAGGACTCAGCCCTCCCTGGGGGACAGGCTCTGCCAGCCCTCGGCCACACGTGACTCCGGCAGCCATGGTCCCAGTGTCTTGGCTGGAGACGGCCAGTTCTTGCAGCCAGGTCGGATGCTCTGGAATCCAGTCCCATTTCCTTCCCGGCCACACCAGTCCAGCGGCCTCTTTGGCTGCTTTCAGCCCCTACTTACTTGGTGATCCCGAGTGGGGCATGAGAGCACCTGGCGAGTAGGGCCGAAGGGATCAGGGGAAGCCTCTGGTCTGGAGGATATGGGGTGGCACTTCCCCAAGGGCGGACCCAGCAGGAGGAAGCCCAGAAGCCAGCCCGCAACCCAGGCTGGGCTGGGGACATGGCGGGGGCTGGGCATCCCGGGGCTGGACTTGGGCGACCTGCAAGGCGACAGGTATCAAGGCACAGGGACAGGAGAAATGGGCGGCTCCGCCCCGCCCCCTGAGGCCCCGTCCCAGCCCAGTGCCGGCCAGGACCATGCACGGAAGCTCCTCCCTGCCAGGCCCCGATGTGGTCGCCAGAGTTTAAGCCCCGCCCCAGCAGCACCAACAGCCCAGCTCCACCCCGCCCCGCAGCCACTGCTCCTCGGCAAGCTCCGCCTCTCACTCCAGGTGGCAGCCACCCTGGTGAGGGGCCACGCCACTGCCCCCTTGGCACTCCTCTCGGAGGCCCAGGTTGGGGGATTTTGGGGCCGTGGGGGCCGGCCCCGGTATCTGCGTTCGTCCGGGACGCTCTGCACCTGCAGCCAGGAGTCGTCCACATGTAGGCTCACGGGCAGGCTGACGGTGGTCTTGTTGATGTCCCCGATGATGGTGAGTACCTCCTTCAGCATGTGGTGTATGCGCAGCATCTCGTCGCGCCGCTGTGCCTCTTCTGCCAACTGCTCCACCAGTGTGTTCTGGTCCCCACATGAGTACAGACTGGCCAGCAGCTCCAAGATGATGAACTCCGTGGTCTGAGAGTGGGCAATCGGGGAAGAAGGTCGGGACCTGATGCCTGTGCCGCACTGGCTGCCATGCTGGGCCCTGCTGGGACGGTGCGCTGGACTTGGAGCCCCTTGTAGTATGGCTTTTCACACCGGCTTCTACACCGTTTCAACTGGAAGATCCACCTCCCCACTGCCTTTTCTCACTCAGATGGGGACACCGAGGTCCAGAGGAAAAGACACCTGTACCATGTGACTGATCTGCGAGGGGACTCAGGACCTATCATGCCAATAGGATACTTGTCTATTCAGTTGTTGTTTTGTTTGGCGGGGGTGGGGGTGGTGATAGGGTCTCGCTCTGTCACCAGGCTGGAGTACAGTGATCACTGCTCACTACAGCCTCAACCTCCTGGGCTCAAAGTGATCCTCCAATGTCAGCCTCTCGAGTAGCTCGGACTACAGTCACGTGCCACCATCAAGCCCAGCTATTTTTAAAAGTTTTGTGTACAGACAAGGTCTCACTATGTTGCCAAGGCTGGTATGGAACTCCTAGGCTCAAGTGATCCTCCCACCTCCGCCTCCAGGAGTGGGAGTTGGAGCTGATGCCTGGATACGGGAGCTCTGTGGATGGGAGTGAAACAAAACACAGGGTCCTGAGCTCTGGGGAGCAAGCAGTGTCCTCTGGTGAAGGAAATCGTAGACTGGCAGGCAGAAGTTGTGCCTCTTACCGGCCATGTGCTCTGAATACAGTTACCTGCCCTCCATGAGCTTCAGTTTCCTTATCTGAAAAGTGGGGACACCTGACCCCTTTCCTGCCCAGTTCAGTGTTGTGGCACAGGGCTGCTGTCAAGACAAGACTCAGTCCTGGCCTCCTCCCCGAGTGGGCCAGGTAGCCCATGTAGCCTCTTCCAGGCTTTCCTGGGTGACACTGCCAGCCTGGCCCCCTGGTGCCTATTCAATCTAGTCCTTCCTATTGCTGGGGCACGGGGAAGCTCTGAGTAACATGGGACTATAGGGTGTGAGAGGGTTGCTGATGGTCTGGGCCCTGTCCCTTCCTCATTCCTGGGCATTCCTGACAAAGGCTCCCAACAACTGCTAAGCAGCAGCTGTAGACAGCAGCCCGATGAATATCTCATTGTGGGGAGGGGGCCATAGCAGGAGTGGGGCTCCAGGGAAATACAGAACCCAGGCCTGAGAGGTGCTGATGTGAGAGACCCAACAAACCTCAGCTTTGCACTTGCTGGATACCATCTGCACCTCTCACGAGGGAGAATGCCAGGCTCAGGAGGTCCTTGCCCAAGCAAGGGAGCTTAGAAAGGGGGCTAGGAGTGGGCTCTGCCATTTTCAAGGGCTGGCAGGGGGACCCCTCTGGAGGTACTTGGAGCAGTACCACATGCCGTGGCTTCTGAGTGACAGAGTCAGCTCTGCGCCCCACAAGACTGCTCCCTATCCAGAACTCACTGTGATCATGTACTGGGTTCAGATGCCCACACAGTCTCCTGGTGGGAGCACCAGGTGTGATAACTGTAGGCCCAGGACGGCCTACAAAAGAGTCTGCCCTGCTCTGCCTTGCTATGGAACAACTCCTGTTCTGCCTTTGGGGAGAGGTGTTCATTTAAACGATGACTGGGCTGGCCCCCATGGCACAGCTACCACAGAGAGTCTGCCACTATCCATGGCTGAGAGCTCCAGTTCTTCTCTGAAGCCACCAGGATGGATGAATGGCAGCTTCATCCTCTTGGCTGACTCAGTTGCCTTTCATCAGCTCATCTGCTCCTAGGATCCACTCTGCCTCTGGCTGGCACCTGATCTGAATCCCAGGCTCACACCTCTGCCCACAGGCCCAGCAGCTGCTTCACCTTCAACTCCCTCCCCCACCAAGCACTGCCCCTCACCAGCTACTGGGGTGCCACTAGTACCCCTACATGGGGCTCCCTCTCCAGACCCTCGGGTCCAGCTGTAGCTTCCTTTTGGAAGCCACACCCCAAGAACCCAGCCCTGCTCTAGGGCCCTGTATCCCCAACTTCCCGCATCCTTCTCCCTCATTCTGGGAAGATGAACTTGCCCTGCCAGCCAGATAGCTCCTGGAGGGGAGAACACCAGGGCCTGGACCATGGTAGGCCTGGCAGTGTCTGCTGACAGTGATGCTGGAGCTGGTGCCCATGTCCACATGACGTCCATGGCACAGTGGCCACCTGAGGCTGGGGGCATCTGAGCGGTGGCTGCAGAGTGGGGCCCTTACCTCTGGCTGAGTGAAGTTCACCAGGTCCTCCCCTGTGCTGTCATGCTGGGCATGGAAGAGCCGACCTAGTTGGGGGCCCCGCACCACACATTAAGAGCAGAAGCTGGAGGTTGGTGCCTGCACTGGAGCTGGCTCTGAGGCTCTGGATGCTGAGTGGCTGGACAGACCCTGCCAGAGGCAAAAGGGGCCATCAGCCTTTGTGATCCAGGCCCAGGCCTGTGGCTGCAGAGAGGCAGCGTGACCCTGGCATGCCACTCTCAGCTCTGCCCTAGCCCCCAGCACCCAGGAATGCCCACAATCAGCACACCCACCAAGACAGACAGCGTCCAGCTGCCCTCCAGCGAGAGGAGCACTTGCTTCTGGGCCATCACTCAGAAGTGTCTAGAGGAAGTGTGCTCACCGTCAGAGAGGCCAAAGTGGATGCCTCCGTCCAGGGCTTCTGGCGACAGGGGCATTGGGTCTGACTGACCTGAGCTGGCTCCCCACCTCGGGGTGCTCCTGCGGGCAGCAGGAACCCGGGGCTTGGCCCTCAGCGCCCACCTCTGTGTGAGAACAGCACAAGCCTGCCGTCCAGCTGGGCCTGCGTGAAGCTGCCCACCTCGGTGCCTGGCACCGCCCACAGCACTACCCGCCCATTGCTGGGCTGCTCAATGGTCTAGACCAGGTCCTTGGGCCCAGAGTAACCATCCATGCTCCTCAGAGCCTCTGTTGGGATGGGCACAGTGGCCTCCTCCCACATCTGGGGACACAGGCCTGTGAAGGTTCTGCCCTGCCATGTTCACCCACCCCTTCCTCCCCGGCCCTAGGCTGCCCTGCAGCTCAGGCCCTCAGGTGGCATCGAGTTTGGCTCTGCTCTGGCTCCCCTGCACAAAAGGACCTCCCCGCATTCACCTTCCCTGTCACCCCAGGGAAGGCCACCCTCCAGGCCCAGCCTCCCTGCTCTTCATCTGCCCTAGTCCTGTGTGTCCCTCAAGACCAGCTTGTGTCCCCTACCCAGGAAGGCCCCAGTTCTTACCCTCAGCAAGTTCTCACCCCCAGAAACCCCCAACGCTGACCAACGGTGCTCCTTAATCTGTCTCACTCGTGGGACAGGGGTCTCCTTTCAGACCCTCCATGTATGCCTGGCAGGGGCTGGGCACAGGTGGGAATGGTGATTTTAGAAATGGGCCCTCCTTCCAGCTGAGTGAGGGGTGGGAGGTGCAGAGAGTTGGGGGCTGATGGTTGGCGCTGTCCCCTAGCACAGAAGCAGTGCTGGGATGGGCTTCCAGAGCAGTTACGGGCCCTCCTCGTGTTGGGCAAAGGGGACCCCTTTCCAGGCCTCCCACTTGCAAGCAGAGCAGGCGCCTGTTCCTGAGGTCCTGGTACCAGTCTTGCTGGGTCAATTACTTGAGGGCAGTGCTACAGGGGGACTCCCATGCCCGGAAAACAGCCCTCTGGCATTCCTGGGCTTCCTCCCCCGGCCCTAGGGAGCCCTCAGGCCAAGCCTTGGCAGAAGGGGCCATAGTGTCGGGGGCAAAGCCCCATCGCTGGGCTCCCGGAGCAAACACAGGGGGATGGTCCCACCTGGTGGCCACACTGCCACACAGCCATCCCGCCCTGTGGTTCCACGACGCTGTGTACCACTTTTCTGTGGCCTCCACATCATGAGGCCACCCCTACAGGCACAGCCTAGACCACGAAAGCCCCCCGCGGTGCCCCATGTCAGAGACAGCCCAAGTCAGCCCTCTTGTGGAACCTTCAGTGACTCCTGCTGACTGGGGAGGACGTACCCCAGAAGCTGGCGTTCAAAGCCCTGCCATGCGGGCTTAGTAAAGCCATGCCCTTTCTGTTCCACCAGAACTACTTCTGCAACCATGGAGAAGTTCCATCCCATCTCTGGGCCTCAACTTCCACCTCTGCCAAATGGGGGCCCTGCTCTGCTGTGGCACAAGGGCAGGAGTTTGGGGAGCCAAGCCGTGGCCTTCACGTGCTGGGGTGAAGGTGGGAAGCTTAATGGTTCCACCCTGACGTCTGCCCTTAAGGGCTTGTAAGTGATTCTGTCAGGTGTTCTGGTCCTAAGCCACAGGA
>NW_012105520.1:1081310-1105628 GCF_000951045.1 Mandrillus leucophaeus | reverse complement strand
AGCCTCCTGAGTAGCTGGGACTACAGGCGCGTGCCACCACACCCTGTAATTTTTTGTATTTTTAGTAGAGACAGGGTTTCATCATGATAGCCAGGATGGTCTTGATCTCCTGACCTCATGATCCGCCCACCTCAGCCTCCCAAAGTGCTGGGATTACAGGCGTCAGCCACCGAGCCTAGCCTGAGATACAGTAGTGAAAGCATAGGTGCTTCTGAAATGTGATTCCCTGTCTCTTCTCTGTGTATAACCCCCTGGACTGGGAGTCCCTGGAGCTCCCTCCACTCTGCCCCCAGAGCTGGGCTGCAGCCCCTGGGCCTCTCTCACAGCCATACCTCTCTCCAGCAGAAGGCGCTGAGGGTCTTGGCATGAGGCCCATCTTCCTTCTGCAGGGCCCCATGCCAGGATGGCTCCAGAACCTGCAGGCCAAGGCCCGGGAGAGTGGGGAAGTAGGGCCCGGTGACGCAGCGCAGTGGAGGGACCAAGGTGTGGCTGCCACCCTCGGGGACGCTGAAGTTTTGCACTCCCGGTAGGGATGACAGTGGGCAGCACCTCCAGTTCTACGATACGTCCTCAAGGGGAGCACCCAGGCTGAGGCCACATCCAGCAAGAAGGCATCGCTCCAGGCCTGAGCAGGAGTGCAGGTACAGGATCCTGTCTGTGTCCACTGCCTCTTGAGAGAAGCTCTGCATGGGGTCCAGGCTGGGTGGCTCACCTGCCAAGACACCACGCGAAACCATCACCAGGTAGTTGGCACTCAGTGGCTCTTCACTGAGAAAACGATGTCTGCCTTCTGGGCTGCCTCCTGGGCTGCCTGGTTAACAGAGGTCATGAGGACTAACAAGGGAACACAGATGGGTCTCAGAGGGGCCCACTGTGCCCCTAGGCAGCCAGAACAGGCTTGATCTTGCTCACCAGATACCACTGCTCATTTAGTCACACAAACACACACGTGGTTCACACACACAGCAGCCAGACATGCAGCTGTTCACATTTTTTGTTTTTTAAGACAGGGTCTCACTCTGTCACCGAGGCTGGAGTGCAGTGGTGCAATCACAGCTCCCTACAGGCTCAACCTCCTAGGCTCAAGGGCTCCCACCTCAGCCTCCCAAGTAGCTGGGACCACAGGCATGAGCCACCATGCCCGGCTAATTAAAAAAATTTTTTTTGTAGACACGGGGTTTCACTGGGTTGCCCCGGCTGCTGAACACGTTATACCCACCCCACACACGGTTCCAGGGGGTTGGTCACACAGCTTGAGATGCACTCCCTCGGGGAGGTGCATAATCACATGTCCCCAGACTCAGTGACACAGACACACGAGTTCATCAGACACGCAGTCACACATGTCCACATGTGCGTGTGCACATGTACACACACAGGCCCCCCTGCTCAGGATCTGTTCAGGCCTGTGGCTGGTTTGCTGGCAGTGTCTTCCCCAACCCCTGCTATTACCACCCAGGATCATCGGAGCATGCCCCGCCCCGCCCCACCCCTCCTAGAGGCACAGGTGCCCCCAACACAGGCCCTACAGAGCTCATGCCCCAAAGGCCACATGGGCTCCCTCACCTGATGGGCCATCCACAAGAGGCTAAACCACCCCCAAACTCACATTCCTGTTCTGTGCCTTTGCCCGGAATGTTCCTTTTGCCTGGAATACCACTCCCCATTCTCTGCTCCCAATGGCCTGTGCTCTTCAGAGCCCGGCCCAAACATTGTCTCCTCCCATGAGGCCTTCCTGATGCCAGATCTGCTGGCTTGCCGTGGGCCCCAAGCTCCAGACATGCAGACCAGAAGGGTCCCCGAAATGAGCAGTGTAGGAGAGTAAGGCCAAGAGCGGGCAAGAACTGGCCTGAGGTCACAGGGCATGTCAGTGAGCTCACTGCAGGGCCCGTGGCTGCTCTGTGCGGTTCCTGGGTGGGCAGAAGCCCTTGACAGACCCTCCTAGTCCTGGTCTGGGCTCCGAGAAGAGAGCGGGATACATGGGGGTCTGAGGCGCAGTGGCCTGTCTCCACGGCCAGCAATCCCCAAAGTTCAGGACCCGTGATGCCCTCCCAGGGAACTGACTGCAATGCAGATTCTCGGGCTCCACTTCAGAGATTCTGTAGGGCTGGGTGCGGTCCAGGAATCTGCATGCTCAGCCACGCCATGGACACGAGTGGACAAGATCTCTAGAGGCACACACAACTCCCAGGAGGATGGGTGTACAGCAGGCTCCCCAAAAACTCTTGGGAACACAACATATACAGGAGCACATCTGAGACATGTGTACACACAGAATCTGGGACCACCACAGCCACAGCCCAAGTCACATGTGTACCTGGCATGGAGGCTGGGCGGGAGGCCCTCTACCTGGTCCACTACCCCGCTCACCACCTCCAGCTCCTCGCCTCCAGCTGGTCTTTTCTGATCTCAGCTGCCTCTCCCTGGAAGATGTAGATCTTCTTGTGCCGGGCCAGCTTCAGTGGGGCTAGTGGGCCCTCTAGGGCAACAGTCACTTGTAGTGTGGCATCTGTGTGCACTGGCCCTGCTTCCATTGAGAAGGCCAGGGTGCTGCGGGGTCTGAGGCTGCCATTGTGGCCGTAGAGAATGGCCCCATGCAGCAAGTACTGCTGGGAGACGACTGTGGCTGGCTGAGTGGCCCGGAGCAATTGTCCCTAGCGACGACACTCTGTGACGTGGTAGTGGACCTCATCCCCACTGCGGATGTCGAGGTTGGTGCCCAGGTGGAGCTCGGCCGTGTTGATGGTACCCTGGCCTCCTTGAGGGACTGTGAGGCCAGAGCCACTGGCCACACAGAGGTAGGGCTCCAAGGCCTGCACCTCCAGCAGAGTGGTGGCCTGGTGCTGCCCATCAGACACCTGCAGCTGGATCCAGCGTGGTCAGCCCCAGTGTGCAAACAGGACTCACCTCTTCCTGAGGTCCCTCATGGATGAAGCAGTAGATGGGCTGCATGGGCTCATCCACATCCATGATACTGCCAAAGAGGAAGTCCTTGTGGGTCAGCACCAGCTGGGCATCAGCAAAGCCCAAATCAGCACTGCTGAAGACCACGTCGACTGTAGTCAGCAGCCGCCACCTACCCCGGGCCACATGGAAGACGTGGCTGATGATCTGCATAGGGGCGTGGTCATTCACGGGCTGGATGGCCACTTGGAAGACACCCCGTACCTCCTCCCAGGCCATGTCACCACTGCTCTCATCCTGGCGGGTAGCAACAAATGGGGTATCACCTTCTGTGACCTCAGAATCATCATGCTGGTAGACCAGCCGGCCACACAACAGGTCTCCATTGGTGAAGGATGTCACCATAGTGGTCTTGTCCTGTGTCCCATGCCAAGTCAACCTCCCATGGCGGGGGCCACTCCATGACCTCATAGAGGTAGCCGGCACTGTTGAGACTGTGGAAGAGCTTGTCAGTAGAGAGGACACCCTCATCATCCTCAGGCACCACGAGGACATTGGTGAGGACAGGCATGTCTGGGTCACCGCCAGTATGGATGGAGAAGGTACAGAGCAGGGAGAAATATGGTGGAGCTGTGACACAGAAACAGAAGGTGTCCTCCACTGCCACTGAGGTGCGTGCCGTGGCCCCACAGGTCACCTGGCCAGCCTGTACATCATCCTGGGTGAAGCCCTGGCCGCCTGACAGCCTCGTGCCCTGTAGTTGAAGGCTGCCTTTCCTGGGAGCCTGAACCACCTCATAGTGGAAGGTTGGAGGGCTTGGGCCTGCCAGAGTGGCCTCCAGGTGGGCTGTGGTGAGGGTGTCATGCTGGGTGTCCTGAGTGTGCAGTGGCTCCAGCCGTAGCATCCACACTGTGGCTCTCTGGATGGTCACTGGGAAGGACAGATTGCTCAGGATTTCCCAGCCCACCTGCACCTCCAGATCCAGGTTCTCCACAGTGTCCTCAACGTGGTGCTGTGGGTCGGTGCTCGGGTACCTCACGCGGCCCTACTCCACGTCCTGCTGGTGGAATGCCTGTGTGGCCCACCACTCAGCACCCTCCACCCCACTAGCCCCCTGCTTCTGCAGCTCCCTGAACTGCAGGGCTCCAGCGATGCCAAACAGCACACTCACATCCTGCCACATGGCGCTGGTCTCCACCGACAGGTTGGTGGGCAAGATGGGCATGGCAGAGCCCTGGGCCAGGCACAGTCCTGTGCTGTGGTGGATCTGTATGGCCAGCTGGACAGCCACCACCTTCAGCGTGGCCGAGGTGGGGGTGGCCTGCAGTCCATCACTGATCCAGAAAGTCAAGTGCTGTGCAGGGCCACCGCGGTGGTCATAGACTAGGCTGCCGGTCTCCAACTCCCAGGAGGAGAATTCGGTCACCAGCTCCCCAGGCTGCTCCACGGTCTCAGTGCTCCATGGGGAGGCCAGAGGGGGCGCCAAGGAGCTAGAAGGCGAGGCCCTCACAGGCAGAGTCCGGGTCATAGGCCTGGAAAACCTCAGGTCCCAGTGGCTTCTGCATGTGTTCCAGGAACACCATGAGGCTGCCACGTGGGAAGATGATGCCACGTGGGTCACTGACAGGGTGAACCTGGAAGGGCAGAAGGTCATTTTGGCCCTTCCGTAAGCATGAGGGCATGGGCACCAGAGCCATCACTGACACCTCTAGCACCAGCTGGTCAGAGCTGTCCTCAGGGCCATCATGGATGAAGCAGGCCTTGCGGTTCACCATGTCCAGGAGGGTGAACATATTTCATGCCTGGGCACCCGGGATGTCCAGTTCTACCTCACCCTAGCATGCCCCTCAGGTCACGCTGAACAGCACCTGGGATGTGCGCAGCTCAGCCTCCATCAGGGCCAGCATGGGTTGCACGTGCTGCCACTCAAGCCAGGCTGTGCCACCCTCAGCCACCACCAGTGGGCAGACAGTCAACAGCTGGGTGAAATTAGCAGACAGGGTGCAGCCCTAGCTTAGGCACGCATGGCTCAGCTAGCTCCATGGCCAGCCAAGCCTTGGGGGCCAGCATGGAGAAAGCTTCGTAACGGTCACAGGCATCGTCCTCATACTCCTCCACCTCCTCCAGCCCTCAGCCAGCCGCCATGTTGTGCGTCAACAAGGCTTCCCGCAGCCCCCGCCTCTGGCCATTGACACTGAGGTCTTCCATGCAGCCATCCCAGCAGGGAGGCATTGGTGGCTCCTCGTGTCAGGTCTGGGCGGTATTCCTGGAGGTGACAAGAGGCCTCTGCAACCAGCCCCCCAAGAAGGAGACTGCCACGTGGCTCCAGGTAGCTGAGGACTCCTCGGTTCGAAGTACACGTGGGGGTACTGGTCCATGGAGATTTCCAGCTGGTGAATGTTGATGTGGACACTGACCTTGTGGGGCTGCCTGTCAGCCAAAGGCACACTGCTGAGGAGCAATGCAGTACCCTGGCCCTTCTCGACCATGGCCCACAGGTGGCCCTCAAATATGTCCACATGGATGAAGTCCCCATGTGGGTCCCCTGCCTGGAAGGCCAAGGGTGCCTGCTGGCTCTGTGTGGTGAGTGTCAACTCCAGGGTTCCTTCATCCTGAGTGCCCCAGGCAGGGACGGCAGCTAAAGAGTGGGGCCCACAGAAGCCCAGTGCCACATCCTCACTGGCAGAAAACTCTTCAGCACAGCCCTCATGCACCTCGGGGGTCAGAGGCTGGAGGAGGCTGCAGCCATTGAGGGTGGCTGCATAGGGGCAATCTCTCAGGGGATAGCTGGTTCCCCTCAGGTAGGGCAGGCCAAGGCTCCCAATGCTCCCAACAAAGAGCCCACAGGGGACTTCTATGGGGCTCCCAGGACTGCAGAGGAGGCATTCAGAAACCCATCAACTGACAGTGTGGCCCAGCCCTCTGAGACATTCAGCACCATAGTGCGGGGGATGGAGTCGCTCAGCAGCATTTCTGCTGGGGTCTGCAGCCTCAGCTCCTCCTGGCCCAGGACAAGTCTCACCTGAGGAGAAACGGGGAATGGGAGATGGGGGGCAGCACTTTGAATCCATCATTTCCCTTATAAAACACACAGTGGGTTCCCCACAGTTGGGGCCCCAGAGCAGAAAACCTAGGACAAGGGCCTCTGGTGCCACTCCTCTTGCCTTCCTGCCATCTCTTTATTCATCCTCCAAACAGTCATCAAAGGAAACTCTGGGCCAGGCCTGAATGGGCTCTGGGGACCCTGATGTGAATCAGATGTGCTCCTTGCCCACAAGGAACTGACATATAGCAAGATGCTCTTCTAGAAACCCAATCTGTATTTTTAAATTCTCCTTCTCTTTCCTTGAGGGAGAGGTGCCAGAAATACTGTCTTGGAATCTAGATTTCACCCCGGAATAATGGGTAACTAAGAATTCCTTGATCAGTCCCCCTAAGTTTGGCAAAGTTTTTCAAGGTCACTGAGGGAAGCCAGGCTAGCTGCTCAGGGATAGGGAGCCCAGGCAGATGCTCTGTGTTCAGAAAGAAAAGCTCCCTGACCTGTGGTGGAGGGAGATCTCAGGGACAGATCAAGGACATAGTTCTGTCACCATGACAATGACACCAGAAATGGCTCTGGTATGGTGCTCCCAGATGCTAGAACAGGTGGTGGCAGAGTATGGGAACTGCAAAACCAGAACAATAAGAGCCATGATCTTGGAGTCCTGGTACAGTGCATCTCTGTAGGGGTGTGGCATCACTGTACCCGCAGAGCTCAGCAGCCATCAGTGCCAGACTGCACCACATTAGTGTTCAACAGTGACACCATGTGGCAGTGAGCAGCAATGACAGCAGCAGACTGACCAAGCCCTAGTCCTCTTCTCACTGGGGTGTGGAAGGAGATGGTTGCCCCAAATTTGACTTTTTGTTTTTTTCTTTCTAAAATAGAGACGGGGTCTCATTGTGTGACTCAGACCAGTCTTGAACTCCTAGGCTCAAGTGATCTTCCCATCTTGGCCTGCCAAAGTGGTGGGATTATAGGCATGAGTCACTGCACCCAGCCTGCCCCAAATTTGGACTAAGACCCTGGATTCTTAAACTCTTCACGGTATGGGGGAAGACTCAAGAAGGAGCCACAAAACTCCTTGATAATAAAGCTTGTGGTGTCTTGAAGGATGAAATGGAAAAATGAAGCTGAGGCAGTACTGGTGCTGTTACTGCTGTGGACAGACAGTGGTAGTGCAGAGAAACTGGTGCAGTGCCACAGGGATGCACAGGGGTCATGGGGGCTCAGGAGGGGGCCTCGCCCAGGAGGAGGGGATGCTCACTCTGAAACTTCAAGGAGAGGCTAGAGTTAGGCAGGTGCAGGGAATGAGTGAGGCACGCACCTGGCAGAAGCAGTGTAGTGACTAAAGGCCTGGCAGCAAGTGACCATAAGATGGCCAGGAACTGAAAGCAGTTCAGTGCAGTCAAGAGCACAAATGGCCAGGGAGGGCTTGTGGTGGGAAACATGGTTGGAGGGAGCCGGTGGGCAGAGCCAGTTCAGGAAGGATTTACCATTTCTGGGCTGCTGCTGCCCATCCCACGGTGGAGAACTTGAGGCCCCAAGATAAAAGTGACTTACACAAGGTCACACAGCCAGCTGGGGTTCAAAGCTAGAGAAGGAATCTCACCCCCATCCCGGGGGATGTCATTCACCTGCAGGCGTCCGGAGTACAGCTGCAGCAGGAGGTGGTCAGCTGGGCCTGCTGCCAGGAGAAGGAGGGCTTCAGGTTGGGAGGTGGAGAACTGCAGCTGTAGGTCTATGTCGGTCAGAGCCGTGGCCACAGGCACCTCCAGGTGGTTCTCACCGAAGAAGGAAGCTGTGTGAGAGAGGGAGCTCTGGTCAAGGCTCAGATTCTTGCCTGGAGGAGGCGAGGTGCCATAGAGAGGGACGGGTGGGTTGCAGAAAGGGGTTCATGCTGGTGCACCCTCATGGTTCTGCTATATGGTGCTACCTCTGAGCACTGCCCAGATCCCAGCATTTCCTTGGTCCTGGCACCAGAAGGCACAGCCTCACCTTGTGTCCAGTCCAGACCTTGACTTTGCAGGAGGTCAGACCCAGAAATTCCCAGCAACTCAGGTCTCCTCCTTAGAGATTCCTGGAGCCAGAGGCCTCCGCCAGCTCTGACTCACCTCCCCTGGGCCCCAGAGGAGTCTCCCTCCCAGGTCTGGCTCCCTGACCCAGCCCAAAGGGAAACATCACTGGCCTGATCACCTGGCTTGGTGGTCACAGCCCCGAGGAATGGAGTTTCTGGAGAATCACCCCCAGTCTAGGCTGATTCCTGCTCATATTCCTTCTCCTAAGTGCCCTTGTGCTTGGGCTCTTGTGCAGCACCTGCCGTGCCATGCCCTGCCTCCATGGATTGGCTGGGGCCATGGCTGGGATCTGGGGATGATTTCAGTGGAGCCCACCTATCCCCGCTCCTCTATCAGGTCATTCTTTCAGCTGCCATTGAGGGTGGGGGCGGCAGCTTATTGGCCTCAGTTTGCCAAGGAGCAAAGGCTCTGAGGCCAGATGGGGACCATATGCAGTGTCAAGCCAAAGTGGGCCCACACTTCCTCCATTAACCCTGCTACTGCTTTCTGCTAGAGAGCTATTCACAGTCGCAGCTGAGTAGCCAGATCCAGCCCCATTGTTTCCACCATGGCCAAGGAACCAGGAATGAGAACAGCTGGGCTCCCAACTGCCCCAGGCCACCACTCAGGCTGAGGCAGAAGACAGGGCCTAGGAGGGGCTGAGGGTCTGCAGGGCAGGCCAGAGAAGGCCTCACCAGGCAGAAGGCCATGTCTGGGGTTGCCTGGGGTTAGTGGTTCCCATGCAAGGCCTGTTCTGTCCCACACTGGGACTCCTCCTCTTTTGAGTTGCTGCTTCCTCCAGGCAGTTTCCCCAAATCAGCCTCCCTGGCTTCCAACCTGCTGCCATAATTTCTGGTCTATGCCTTTTGTGGTGATAAGAGCCAAATACAACTTTGACTTTGCCTGCAGATGTCCAGGGCTAGGGGGCAGAAAAACACAGGTTAAAAACCGTGATTCATCCCTGTTGAGTTTCCCTCAAACCCCAAGAACAAGCACAGGCTGATGGCCTTGATAGGGTGATCCAGTACTGGCCTCACATGTGCTGGTCCCTGGCCAGCCTGAGTCAGCTGTCATCTGTTCGAGGAAGTAGCTTCAGCCATTGGAGGAGCTGGAGATTTCTACGCCCTAAGGGCAGCCAGCCCCATCTAGAGAGATGTCCAGGAAAGATCCCATAAGAGCCCCTCGGGCTGAGTTAAATCCCCTGTAGTTATCCCCTCCTCCTGCCGGTGGGCACTGCTGGCAACACCACCGTGTCTGGGAAGCTAAGGGAATCAAGTAAGCCCCGCAGACCATCTGCGTGGGGGCGGCGCGGCAGGCTCAGCAGGCACAGCACAGCTTGGTGCCAGCAAGAGACAGACCAGGGAACTGCAGGTGGCGGCCACCTACTGGGGTGCCTTATCTGCAAAGACATTGATTCCTCAGAGCGAAACACAGGACACTAAAGGGAGGGAGGCCATAGCACAAGGGGTGGGGGCACATGGCCCTGCAGGATGGAGCCACCACCGTCACCAGCTGGAATAGCTCACAGCAGCTGCCAGGAGCCGACTGTTGCATTTTCAGGAATTTTGAGAGCCAGGTGACACTGCCCACAGTGGGAATATTTATACCAGGCAAAGAGGCAAATACTGAAAATCAGGGTTCCCTCTCCCCAAGAAAGCCCACTGCTAAACATTTACCTACCCAGCACCCATGGGGAAGGGGACACATCTCCCTGTGCCTACCCACCTGTGCTAGTCAGGGTTCCCTAGAGGGATAGAATAAGATATATATAGATATAGGTATAGATATAGATAGATACATAGATAGATAGAGAGGGGAGTTTATTAAATATTAACTTACACAATCACACGGTCCCACAATAGGCTGTCTGCAAGTTTGAGGAGCAAGAAGAGCCAGTCCGAGTCTCAAAACTCAAGAACTTGGAGTCCGATGTTAGAGGGCAGGAAGCATCCAGCAGGGGAGAAAGATGTAGGCTGGGAGGCTGCTCCAGTCTTGCCTTTTCACATTTTTCTGCCTGCTTTATATTCACTGGCAGCTCATTAGATGGTGCCCACCAGTATTAAGGGTGGGTTTGCCTTTCCCAGCCCACTGACTCAAATGTTAGTCTCCTTTTACAACACCCTCACAGACACACCCAAGGGATCAATACTTTGCAGCCTTCAGCCCAATCAAGTTGACACTCAGTATTAACCATCACACCACCCTTGCACTAAAGGTGTATGTACACCCACTAGGGCATGGTCAACGTCAGGAATCTGGGCCAAACAGGAACTGAAGGAGACGGTTGGCTGTAACCACTGAACCATCTGCCTGCAGCCCCCTCCTAGCAGAAGAGAGAAGAGCCTGTTTGGCCAGAGTGGAACGGTGGCAAGAAACAGAGGTACTTTCCAGAGGCTGGGGTCTGAATGGGTCCACTGAGGGGCTGGGCCCTGCTGCTTCCTGTGGGGCTGAGCGGCAGGGGCTCACAGAGGCTGCCTTGTGCTGCTGGATTGCATAGCCAGTCAGGACCCCACACCAACAGAGGCCTCTGAGGCCTTGCTGGCCAGGGCTTTGGAAACTCTGACAGCGCCGCTTCCCCCACCTTCTGATCTTTGTCTGCCCCTCTTACACTCTCTGAGGGGCTGCAGTTGCAAGAACCCAGAATCTCTGTCGTGGAGGTGGTGAGGGGCGGGGGCAGTTGAAGAGGGGCTTTGAATGGAGAGGGTGTGCAGGATAAATATTTAATAAGCTAGGAGTCAATCCAGAAGACTTCCTGGAGGAGGTGATGGTGGTGTAGAGTCACAGAGAGGGAGGAATAGGCAGTCTCAGAGGACAGCAGCAAGTCCAAGTGAGAGACTGGCAGAGGTATACAGGACCCCACTGGGTGGGGTGAGGAGGGTTTCTGCTCCCTCACCCCCTAGAGCCTCTGGCTTATCACAGGATAAGAGCCAGCTAAGCTCCAGGGCTTTCCAGGAAAAGTGTCACTTGGAAAGGGTGTGACCTTTTCACCGCTCCCAACAGCACCCTAGAAATGGTTTGGCCTTTCCCCTCCCGTGTTCCACAGAGAACACAGCCAGCAGAGGACACATTATCTGTCATCCAGAAATGGGTCTGATTCTCAATCAAGGGACCGCAGGACTGGTAGAGACTGTCAGGCCATACGGCTGCCTGCACAGCACCCCCATGCTTGGTGAGGGGTGAGGGGGATGGCGGGGGCTGGCTGTCCACAGGCCAGACATGACAGTGAGGCTCACCAGAGGTGGCGCACTTTGGAGGGACAAAGTCAGGGGAGAGCTTCCTCTTGTTGGGCCACAAGACTCCACAAGGACAGCAGAGTGACTGATTTCCAGCGCTAGAGGCGAGGCAATCGGCCACGTGTAGGTGTATATCTATGTGTGTGTGTGTATATGTGTATTTATTTATTTATTTAGATGGAGTCTTGCTCTGTCCCCCAGGCTGGAGTGCAGTGGCGCGATCTCGGCAAACTGAAACCTCTGCCTCCTGGGTTCAAGCGATGCTCCTGCCCCAGCCTGCCAAGTAGCTGGGACTACAGGCACCTGCCACCACTACCGGCTGCTTTTTATATTTTTAGTAGAGATGAGGTTTCACCATATTGGCGAGGCTGGTCTCAAACTCCTGACCTTGTGATCTGCCTGCCTTGGCCTCCCAAAGTGCTAGGATTACAGGCGTGAGCCACAGCACCCGGCTATTTATAGAACATGACCTCAACTATTTAAACATATCTGTAAGGGTATATGTACTTTGATAACAAAAAACAAAAAAAAATACATACTGATAGAAACTAGCCATCATGTCAACAGTGGTTATATTAGGTAGAGAAATTATGTGAGATTTTAATTATTTTATATTTTACTACTGGTCTCAATAATGGTTCTTTACAAGTTTTATAATCAAGAAAAAAAAGGTTTCTAAAGTTTTTGCAAAATGGGAAGTTATACTTCTTTATATACTAAAGATAAAAACAAAACTTCCTATTTGAATACCTTTGACTTTTACTGCAGACTTACAGACCCTTGAAAGAAAAGGCAATTCCCTCCCACTAGTTCTGGTGTCATTCTCCCATCTCTGCCTTCATTTCACTTGAACCCGGGAGGCGGAGGTTGCAGTGAGCTGTGATCACGCCATTGCACTCCAGCCTGGGAAACAAGAACAAGACTTCATCTCAAAAAAAAAAGGAAAAAAAAGTTCCCATACAATATAATTTCTTCCATCTCTGAAAACAAATTCAGCAATGAGAATTTAAAGTCACCACGTGGAAGGTTTCAAGGATTTAGGTCTACCTATTGATGTCTAAAGCATTAGTTAAGTTAGAAAAAAATACGCACACACACGCGCACGCACACACACGCGCACGCACACACACGCACACGCACACACACGCGCACGCACACACACGCGCACGCACACACACGCACACGCACACACACACATACCCCTATGTATTCAGTACCAGGAAACATGACTGACTACATGGTACAGTCATCCAACAGAAAGCACACAATAACTGAAGCCAATGTAGAGAAGTAAGTTATGACGTGGATCTACAATATTATTGAGTGAAAAAGCAGATTACAAACAAAAATCTGATTTTTAAGGGAGAGGAAACATACACAAGCAAAGGAGAAAAGAGATGAGCAGATGACTTGGAAAGATACAAATTTCTAATAGTGGCACCTTCTGAGTGGTAGAATTATATAGGTAATATTTTCTAGTTTTGCCTAAAAAATTGCTGAATTTCTTAAAAAGGTTTTGCTTTCTGTATTATAAAATAGCTATCACCCCAGGAAATTTAACCTTCAGCACAAACTCTCCATAGTATTCAAAATTTGTTCAGTTTAACAGTCAATCTATTTTGAAAGACATTTAAAATGATGACCAATATTTAAACCTATGCATTAATATTTTTCAATCACATGCTTTAAATTTTGTAATTTTGATAAGGTTAAGCTTTAGATCCATCTTGAAAAGATAAGTGTTCTATTTGTCTTTAAAATATGACCTACAATATGCCAGCTTTTAAACAGTGAATGGTGCTCAAAAATCGCAATATAAATTCAGGCAGTATTCCTTACATAGAATGTGTAATTGCTTCTAATACTGCTCTTTTTCACCGGTTATGAAAACAGAACAATTATTTAAGCATCTAATTATTCAGGTCCTTTGTTTCGCCTCCATTCTGTTAGTTTTATAGTAATTTTAAGGCCTGTGAGGATGAAGTTGTCTGTGACAGTTACCACAAAGGTGACCATAAGCAGACAAATTTCAAACAAGTTTATCACCGCTACCATCCCCACCATAAAACTGTCTCAATCAAGGGCAACACAATTCAAGGTTAGCCAAGACAACCTACTTTACCTGTCACTGTTTAAGAAAAGGATTTTTTGGTCTTATTTAGAAGTAACTTTCTGTATCTATTTTTCTCCATAAATCCACTGAGATCAATGTGTGGCTCTATCTCGAGCATCAGCAAGCAAAACTGCCTGCTAGAATGTTCAGTTTTTGTATCTTTCCAAACATAGGACACAGCTATCTTCAGGGATTTCGTATTATTTGAAAACTGATGCACAAACTACTTCTTGAAAGTTCAGAGATAAAGCAGTTGTGATTCTTCTGAAGGCTGGTTATGGGACACATTACTTTCAAACTTTGCTGTTCAATAAACGTGGGGTGGAGAATCAAGTAAACTGACAGAATTTCCATATAAAATTCTAAGTGCTCTGAAAACAAAATCAACTTAAAATACAGACACACACACACACACGTTTTTCCCTACTAACCATTTTACAACTAAACAACCAAGTTGCTGACCCAGAGCCCACAAAAGGAGGGTCAAAGTTCTAACACTTGGTAAAATAAAAATGCATACATACCTGTGTGAGCTAAAAAAAATGCTTAAGTATTCAAAGACAGACAGCAATTACAGCTACTGAGAACATCATTGTAAGCAAACTGAGGCAGAGAAAACCAATATGCTGAAGAGGATTTGAACCACCTAAGCTGCAGAAACCCGCTGGATGGTTTCCTAGGTTCCGAGCTGGCATTATCTTTTGGGATGATCTTCTAGAAGAGATCACATAACACTGTTACAAAGGATCTGGAGAAAGGGACCCTGGCTTCATCACTCTGGCTCTCCAGGCATGCTTTACATTTGGCAGTGACTATCCCCAGTCAACTCAATTCCCTACCCCTCAACTAGCTGACATTTATCAAATACTGCCCTTTATCAAGTCTAAGTAAGTTTAACTGTGCCCCCCACACTAAGAAAAAAATCAAGATACTAAGGGATATACTATTCACAAAAGGGAAACATGTATCTTCTTCATATATATGTTCCTTTCAAGGAAGGGTACAAAAATGGGGATGAGGGAGGACAGACAACCACTATGAATTTGACCCTATATTATAAATCGGTCAGATAAATGAAAACGATTCCTCTGGACTGAAATTGATATGGCTCTGATGACTGGAGAAACATGGGGTCCTTCGGCTCACACCTGTTAAACAACATGGATGCAGAGGAGTGGTTTTAAGGAGCAGAAAGTTTAATAGGCAAGAAAGAAGAAAGGCTCCCCCCTGTACAGAGAAAGCGGGGCTCCGAACAGACAAAAAGCCCCGTGTGCAGCAGAAAAGTACTTGGTTATATTGGGAGGCTGGAGGAGGTGGTGTCTGATTTGCATTGGGCCCAGGGAATCAGTTTGACCAGGCATGTCATTCATGTAGCCCAAGAAAAACGTGGCCCTCCCACTCTAGCCTTTTAATTTGCAAATATAGGTCACCATATTGTCCTGCACACAGGGTCTTCTGGAGGTGTCACCTTGAGGCGGTGACTAGAAGAAGAGGGCGGGAATTTTCATGTTGAATGGACTCAGTTTCCAAGTGCTGACATTTGCATATTAAAGCTCGGCAGCCTGCAGTCCCAGCTACTCAGGAGGCTGAGGCAGGAGATGCAACTATACCTGGGAGGAGGAGGTTGCAGTGAGCTGAGATCACATCACTGCACTAAAGCCTGGTCGACAGAGTAAGACTCCGTCTCCAAAAAAAGAAAAGAAAAGAAATGTTTTGGGAGTTGTTTCTATTAAAAGGGAAAGCCTTACTGAGGACTCCTTTCCCTCTCTATCTGCCTAATATAATTTCTGAGTAACTCCTCTACTAAAAGTACCACTTAGGTGCTTCATATGACAGTTCTGATATTTCCCAATGCTCCTCCACAAATTAAATTTGGAAAGGTAATCCATCCCAGGAGGGCAAACCAAAGAAAAAGTCCTAGGCTCCTGAGTCAAGGTTTGTTCATTTCCTTTCTACAGGTTTGACTGGACTACTTTTTAATCACAGTAAAAATGACAAAAATGCAAGATGAAGTTAACAGCATAGATTTATTTCCCATGAAAAGCTGTTATAAAGCATTCTCAAAATAAAGTGTTATTCAGCCACAAATGACATCATCACTTTTTTATTCATAGGGCACAGTATCATTGCCAAAGAGCTTTCCTCTATATGTTCTCTTGCAGGGCAAAAAATATCTATTTTATACAGAAACACAGTAAAAAAAGTGATTTACTTAAGGTCCTAACTACTAAATAAAAGCTAAACTATTCACTTCCTCCTAGATTCAGAGAGAGCTCCAACATTTTCTAAAATTTAGTATCTTGTCATTGGGGTAGGCACTTTTTGGCAAAAATGAATAGACATTTAATTAGTCAACCAAAAAAAAACCTTACTAGGTACAGTAAGTTCTTCAAAAGTTTAACTTGTTCAACTTCCTTGTTCTTTGTTCCTAAGAACAATTTCCCTGTATCTTCTCGGCCCTACTTACCTGATTAGTTATCTGCTCAGTTACCTGCCTTGTAAACAACTCTTCCCGTCAGTCTCAACCTGTAACTCACATTCCCTCTCCCTTCCTTATCAGGGAAAATACTCGCGATAGCAAATCAGGTCCGATTAGATCGTGAGGTCCGACCCCAGCCCATGGGGGAATGACACAGAAGTAGGGACTGCGTTAGGGATAAAAAACCCCTGCTCTAGAGAGAACCCACTCGGTGTGCTCTTGCAATTGTGACTAACCCAAGCAGCACTCTTTTGCAGAAGTTGTCTTGCTGAGAAAACCGTTTTTGCCTGAGTGCTGGTTCTTCCTTGTGGCACTGATCATTTGTTTCTAACAATCTGGGGGTTGTCCGGGATTCCCATTCTCCTCTAGGGAAAGGGTCTCTGGTCAACTCTAGTGAGAAGAGGCGTCCCACTGCCTCATTGAGGTGGCCTCATGGTGAGTGATCAGGACTTACCCAGTGTGACGAATACACCCAGACTCTCAGCAATGTGGAAAGGAACAGACCAACAACTTAGAGAAAAGAATCCTCACATACCATGGAGACCAGGTAACCATGTGCACAGACCAAAGTAAGAAACTTCACAAGAGCAACAAAATATTTCCTTGGTGGTTGGGATATCTTGGAGATTGAAAGTGTGTGTTGAAATTCACAACTGAGTTAGAAGCAAGTGTTCAGTCCAGATCTGCGGTTCTGTGGACACCTTATACTGCTTAAGGTGGCCCTTCTGTAAAGCAGTCCGGGTCAGGGGTTTCTACTGAACCCGCCATTGCTAAGAGGAACCCAATGTTCCCACAAGGGAAGCAGCCAGGGAAGGACAAAGTGAAAGGAGAAAAGTGCAAGAAACCTCCAGCAGGGGGGTTGAGCCTCTAGGAAAGGAAAGCAAAGGTGAGAAATCTCCAGTAGGGGAGGCTGAGCCACACACAAACCTCTGGTAACTGGGAAGGCAAGAAATTTCTAATAGGAGAAATGGAGCCTCACCCCAAACCCTTTTTAAAATGGGAAATACCCCAAGTAAGGTAGGGGGTAAAAAGAATAAAGCTAGCAACACTAACATTCCTCCTGATACTCCCCTAGGGCTTATGCTAAAATACTGGAAAGAGAATGAAAGGACTAAATACAACAAAAAGCAGCCAATGATAAAATATTGTTGTTTCATTTGGACTCAGGAACCAATCCTCAAGCCCTCAGTCTTGTGGCCAAAGTTTGGGTCAGATGAGGATTGGATTTGTCAGCTTTTAATAGGACATGCTAATGACAAGAGCGCATAGTCTATTTCCAGGAGGAAACAGACTATTCTCTATGTTGGTGACAAGGACCTGTCCTTCTTTACCCTCTAAAGATTGGAGGGAGCAAGTCAGAAATTAACTCCTCTGAGAAAGATAAGGTCCCTATTCCTAGACAGCTCACCAACACATGGAACCTCCTCTACCACCTTCCCCCGTCCAATACCCCTAACCCTAACCTCCCTCCCCCTCAAGTAGAGGCAGTTGTCATAGACCCTTCTCCTACCCACATCATTCCCCCTGCTTATAACCCTGCCTCTTGGGAATTGTCCCAAGAGCCTGCTCACTGCCAGCCTAAGTACCCTTCCCTGAAAGGACTTCAACATGAGATAGAGCAATGTAAAAAGGCTATTCAGGACTTCCCCTTCCCCTCTAACTTGGAAGAATCAGCTCCATCTCTCTTCCCCTTAAGAGAGGTATCCGTAGGAGGAGAAGCCAGCATTGGCTTTGTAAGTGCCCCTTTAACCAGCTCAGAGGTCTGAAACCTAAAAACAGAGCTCAAGCCACACTATTAGACGACTCATATGGAGTAGCAGATCAAATTAACCAATTTCTAGGACCACAGTTACATACTTGGGCTGAGTTAATGTCCATCCTAGGCATCCTCCTCTCAGGGGAAGAAAGAAGCATGATCCGTAGAGTTGTTATGGTAGCCTGGGAACATGAACACCCTCCTGGCAAAAAAGTTCATGCAGCAGATCAAAAATTCCCCAACCAAGACCCCGGTGGGACAACAGCAATGCAGCTCACCGAGAGGATATGCAAGAACTTAGGGAAATGATAAAAAAAAAATGGGATTCGGGAGTCAGTACTCCAAACCCAAAATCTTACTCGAGCATTCGACATACAACAAAGGAAAGATGAAGGGCCTATGGAATTTTTACACAGATTGAAAGAACAAATGAGAAAATACACTGACCAAGATTTAGAAGATCATCTAGGGCAGGGAATGTTAAAGCTTCACTTCATTACTAACAGCCAGATAGCACAAGGAAATTACAAAAATAGAAAACTGGAAGGACCGTCCCATGAACAAACTTTCTCAGAGAAGCTCAAAAAGTGTGTGTAAGGAGGAACAAGGAGAAGCAAAGACAAAAAATGAAAATTATGTTATCCACCTTCCAACAGGGGGCCCCAAAGGATAAACACACCGGTATTACCCTCTGTTGCCAGGAGACCCATACACTCCCAAACAAAGCCTCCCGAGAGCCAAAACCTATAGAGATCCTAGGCCCCCACTTCCTAAGCCATATGAAGAACATAAGGAGGCAAAGTGAAGAAACACAAAAATAGAGAGAGGAGACAGAATGAATGCTTCAATTGTGAGAAAGTAGGCCACTTCAAGAGGTACTGTCACGAATTAAAACCAGAAAGAGAAGTTGTCCCACTTATGACCTTTGAGGAGGAATGGGGGGTTAGGGGCTCTGTCTCTTTTACCTTGAATCCCACCAAGAGCCCTTGATAAATTTAGAGGTGGGACCCAAATCTGAACTTATGACCTTTTTAGTAGACTCAGGAGCAACCGCTCCTCTGTCTGTTACCTTCCCCTACAATATAGCCTGATCCTCAAAGGAACTTGTAGTCTCAGGGGTAAAAGGAGAGGGAATCAAAGTAAAAAGTTTAGAAGAAACAGAAATTAGATGTAAAAACCGCTCAGCTAATGTTGAATTTTTGTTAATTCCAGAGGCAGGAACTAATCTATTCGGAAGAGACTTAATGTTAAAATTAGGTGTAGGTTTACATGTTGGTTCAGAAGGATTCTACACTTCATTAAACCTGCTCACCATTGCAGATGAAACATACATTCATCCTGATGTTTGAGCAAGGGAAGGAAATTGGGGAAAACTCCTAAATCCTCCTATACATATAAAGTTAAAAAATCCTGGAGAAATAGTAAGAAGAAAGCAATATCCTATTCCTTTAGAAGGCAGAATAGGCATAAAACCTGTCATTGAAAGCCTCATCAAGGGTGGGCTCCTTGAACCCTGTATGTCCCCTTATAATACCCCAATACTGCCTGTGAAGAAACCAGATAGGTCATATCAACTAGCACAAGACCTCTGGGCCATGAACCAGACAGTCCAGACTACCCACCCTCTTGTCCCTAATCCTTAAACCATTCTCAGTAAAATTCCACATGAACATCAATGGTTCACAGTAATAGATTTAAAAGATGCCTTTTGAGCATGCTCCTTGGCTGAGGACAGCTGAGACATTTCTGCTTTTGAATGGGAAGATTCCCATTCTGGATGAAAGCAACAGTATCGATAGACAGTTCTACCCCAAGGCTTCACAGATTCCCCTAATCTTTTTGGTCAAATTCTGGAACAAGTGTTAGAACAAGTTTATAACAAAATGTATACGTCTGCTCCAGTACGTAGATGACCTATTAAATGTCTGGTTAGGCTGTAGAAAAGGTATCTGCTTTCTCCATCCATATCCTTAACCATTTGCAAGGAGACGGGCTATGGGTTTCAAAGGGAAAGCTTCAATTTGTAGAGCCTGAAGTTAAATACCTAGGACACTTAATAAGTAAGGGCAAATGAAAGATAGGCGCCAAGAGAGTAGAAGGGATTGTATCCATACCTTTGCCTAAGACTAAACAAGAACTCAGAAAATTCCTAGGGATAGCTGGATATTGCCGTTTATGGACTGACTCATATGCACTAGTCACAAAGCCTCTCTACCTAAAACCTACCCAAGAAAAGCCTGACCCTCGCCTGTGGACTTCTGAAGAAATCCACCAGGTTGAAGAGCTAAAACATCTGCTTATAACTGCCCCTGTTTTAGCTTTGCCTTCCCTAGAGAAGCCATTTCACCTTTCTGTTAACATAAACAGGGGGGTAGCTTTAGGGGTCCTTACCCAAGAACACGGAGGTTACCAGCAACCCATGGCTTTCCTATAAAAAGTTTTAGATCCTGTAACCTGCGGATGGCCTGAATGTTTCAATCCATTGCAGCTACCACCTTGTGAACTGAAGAAAGCAGAAAACTAACCTTTGGGGGGAAAGTTAGTTGTAAGGATGCCCCATCAGGTTATAATGACCTTAAATCAAAAGGCAAGAAAACGGCTTAGTGACTTGAGAATTTTAAAGTGTGAAGCTATCCTGTTAGAAAGAGATGATTTAACACTAACACTGATAATTCACTTAACCCAACAGGTTTCCTGACTGGAGATCCAAATCTAAAGAGACCTGAGCACTAGTGCTTGGATTTAATTGATTATCATACAAAAGCTGGCCTGATTTAAGAGAAACCCCTTACAAAACGGGGCAGCACTTATTTATAGATGCCTCTTCCCAAGTAATTGAAGGAAAAAGGCATAATAGATACTCAGTAGTCGATGGGGAGACACTTGAAGAAGTAGAGTCAGGAAGACTGCCCAATACTTGGTCTGCCCAAACATGAATTGTTTGCATTAAATCAAGCCTTAAAGCACTTGCAAAACCAAGAAGGGACTATTTATACTGATTCCAAGTACACCTTTGGGGTAGCTCACACCTTCGGAAAAATTTGGACTGAACGAGGTCTTATTAACAGCAAAGGCCAAGACCTGGTCCACAAAGAATTAATCACCCAAGTATTAGATAACCTTCAGCTGCCAAAAGAAATAGCTATTGTCCATGCTCCAGGACATCAGAAATGTGTTTCTTTTCAAAGCGGAAGGAATAACCTAGCAGATCAAATAGCCAAACAAGCTGTCGTTTCCTCTGAAAACAACTGTTTTTCACTTAGGCCCTTGCCTTCCTCCCCTGACTGCAGCCCCCATCTTTTCTCCCGCCGAAAAGGAAAAATAAATAAAAAGAAGAGGCAAAGAAAATTCAGAAAGGAAATGGGTGTCACCAGACCAAAAAGAAATATTATCCAAACCCCGTGTGAGGGAAATTCTCTCTCATCTGCATCAAGGGACTCCTTAGGGACTTCAAGCTATGTGTGATGTAGTCCTCGGGGCCTACAGATGTACAGGAATTTATATTTTCGCAAGGCAAGTTACAGATAGTTGCCTAGTATGTAAGAAGACTAATAAGCAGACCCTCAGAAAACCACTTGTTGGAGGGAGAAATCCAGGATTAAGGCTGTTACCAAGTGTCCAAATTGATTACACCAAAATGCCCCCAATCGGTCACTTAAAATATTTACTAGTGATATATCACCTTACTCATTGGGTAGAAGCTACTACCTTTTCAAGTGCAACTGCTAGTAATGTAGTCAAGCCACTAACTGAAAATATTATACCCAGGTTTGGATTAATAGAAGATGTTGATTCAGACAATGGGACTCATTTCACTGTACCTGTTGTTAAGAAACTAGCCCAAGTTCTAGATATAACATGGGACTACCATAACCCCTGGCACCCACCTTCATCAGCAAGAGGAGAAAGAATGAATCAGACTCTGAAAACGCACCTAAGCAAATTAGTCCTAGAGACTCAGTTGCCATGGACTAAATGCCTCCCCATGGCCTTGTAAAGATTCCAAACTGCCCCTCAGAAAGATGTCGACTTATCTCCTTACGAAATGCTGTATGGGTTGCCCTACCCACCCTCTGCTGACATTCCTCATTCAAAACAAAAGATCTGTTTCTCAAGAACAATATACTTGGTCTATCCTCCACTTTCTCTTTCCTTTGGACTAACGGCCTCTTGGCACAGATACCACCCTTTGAATTTCAGTTCACCACCACCAGCCCAGAGAGAGACCACACTTTCATCAAAGGTTAGAAAAAGGGAAGCTCAAGCTTCCCGGAGGCTGAAGTAGAAGGATCACTTGAGCCTGGGAGGTCAAGGCTACACTAAGCTGTGACTGTGCCACTGCACTTCAGTCTGGACAAAAGAGTGACACTCTGTCTCAAAACAAAAACAAACAAACAAACAAAAAAAGATGTAACATATTATAACTGTCAGACCATTTGTTGCAACCTGGGCTACAATTTTTTTCTTTAAACCCAAAAGAACTTCTGACCAGGTAAATATAGTCTTTTTTTCTCTTTTAATGAAGAATCTACTTTATAAAGTACCTTCCCTTATCAGTGAGAAAGAAAAGGAAAATACAAAAGAGCTGAGTCAAATTTGGAGTCAATAAAGGTTTGTAGCTCTTCAGACAAGAACCCTTTCCATGAATTCTAAAAGTAAATAACAGGCATGTTAAAAAAAGATTTCATTTTATGAAAGATTCTGCATCAAAACCTTTTACAAAAATAGTATACAAAACCCACTGAACATCCTGTTTCATCTTCCACTCTGAAATCACTACTTGGTCTAAATTCACAGTTTCATTAATAAAAATGAACACAATAAAACAGTACTCTATGCCTCCATCCCACCCAAACAATTATCTTCAAATGATGTCCAGATTTCTGTACACTATTTGCCAATCCTACGTAGGTCTTAAAAAAACATCTCAGCTTTAGAGGAAAATCACTGGTTAATTAAAATGTCATTTAGGGTTGTATTTGTTTTCTATGAAGGGATAATAATGGGATATTTTATTTTCATTTATTACTAAAACAACACCTTTCATTGTTAGAAATATACTCCCATTTCAAGATATGTTTCAAAGCAAATTATATTCTTCAACTAGCCACTTTCATAGGTGTTTTGAATGCAATATTTTATTATAAAGCCTTGGCTGACCTCCAGTGTTAATTAGCACAAAGATAGGTTTATTCTCAAAAGACAGGACATTCTTTTCAGCCTTCAAAATGTTTTCATCAAAAATTACTATGTATCATACAAATAATATGTCTAGATGTGTATAAGAGAGACATTCTTTTCAGCCTTCAAAATGTTTTCATCAAAAATTACTATGTATCATACAAATAATATGCTCACTGTAAACATTTAAACGATTCAAAGATAAAGTAGAAAGTCAGTCTCCACCTATCTGCCCTCTAAGATGTTACTACTTATGCTTAACATATTTTATTTTTTAAAAAGGAGGGGAAACCGCATCATAACTACTTTAAAAGGCCTTTACAACTTCTTTGTAATTACACACACAGAGAGACACACAGACACACAGAGTGGGGAAGGAGAGGGTGGGGTCGGGGGAAAGAGGGAAGGACAGACAGACACATACACTAACCACTGATAATTTACTTATTATAATAAGTCAATGTAAGACTTATTATTAAACATACCAAAAAAGTGAGAAAACAGAGATGGGTGGGAGATGGGCCTGCAATTTCAACATCCGAGGTCAAAACAACTTATTAGGAGATAATTTAGAATGTCTTCTTGTCAACCCTATTTGGGGAAAATATTGCTTTGATAAAAGGTTACAGACTAACATCAAAAAGGAGCTGCCTTTTGAAGGTCAATCAATCCTTTGGTTTTAGGAAAAACTAAAATATTACAAAACATACTGTATGACAGTAAAACATACAGAGAACTCAAACTGATCTAACTGCACTTATCCTCTCCTTGCCAATTATCCTTTATCACTAATTTTCCCACTCTACTATTCTATTAGTTTCATATTGCTGTTACAACAAATTATCACAAACTCAGTGGCTTAAGACAACACAAATGTATTATCATATTATCATTTCTGGAAGTCAGAAGTCCGAAATGACTTTCATTTGTTTAAAATTCAAGGCGCTGGCAGGGCTGTGTTCCTTCTAGAGTCTGTGTGGAGAAAGTGTTCTTTTGCCATTTCCAGCTTCTAGAGCTGCATTCCGTGGCTCATGGCCTCCTTCTTCCATGTTCTAAGCCAGCAGTGTAGCATCCTCAAATCTCTGACTCTGACCACTGACTCTCCTGATACTCCCTCTCTCACTCATGAGAACCCCTGTAATTACACTGGGACACTCAGATATTTCAGAATAACCTCCCATCTTGAGATCCTTAACTTAATCAAGTATGAAAAGTTCCTTTTGACATGTAAGGTAAATAGTCACAGGTTCCAGGGATTAAGAAGTAAATAAATTTGGGGGAGCCATCCTTCTGCATAACACAACTACTTGTTTACAACAGTTCCCTAATCAAAAATGTTTAATAACCAAAACCAGACAAAGACATCACAAGAAAAGTACAGAATATATCTCTATGTATAGACACAAAAGTCCTCAAAATACTATCAAAACGAATCCAGCAACATATAAAAAAGATTGTGCAGCATGATCAAATGATACTTATCTCAGGAATGCCAGGTTGGCTTAACATTCAACCAAGGTAGCCTGGCAACAGAGCAAGACCTTATCTCTAAAAA
>NW_012105520.1:1076077-1081260 GCF_000951045.1 Mandrillus leucophaeus | reverse complement strand
AAAAAAAAAGATAGGCCGGGCATGAAGGCTCATACTGTAATCCCGGCACTGTGGGAGGCCGAGCTGGAAGGATAACTTGAGCCCAGCCTGGGCAGCATAGCCAGATCTCGTATCCACAAAAAATAAATAAAAAATAGCTGGGCATGGGTGCACATGCCTGTGGTTCCAGCTACTCAGAAGGCTGAGGTGGGACGATCACTTGAGCCTAGGAGATCGCAGCTACAGGGAGTCATGGAATACCCTGTCTCAATAAATACAAAAATAAATAGCCAGGCATGGTGGCTCACACCTGTAGTCCTTCCTGGCTGCTCAGGAGGCTGAGGTGGGATGATCCCTTAAGCCCAGGAGTTCCACGATGCTGTGACCTATGATCATGTCACTGCACTCCAGCCTGGGTGACACAGCAAGGCCCCATCTCTTTAAATAAATAAAAACTATTTAATTCAGTCAATGTTAATATATCACATTAATGAAAGGAAAAAAATCCACATGGTCATCTCAACATAGAAAGATCACCTGACAAAATCCAACATGTTTTCATCATAAAAATAGTCAAACTAGCAATAGAAGGGAATGTCCTCATCTAACAAAAGGTACCTGTGAAAAACCCACACCTAACAACATCATACTTAATGGTGAAACTTGGATGCTTTCTCTTTAAAATCAGTAACAAGACAAGGACGTTTGCGCTCACCACTTCTATTCAACGTTGTACCGGAGATGATTCCCAAGGCAATTTTAGGCAAGAAAAAGAAATAAAAGATCCAGATTGAAAAGGAAGAAAACAATCTCCAATTACTTGATCCTGTACATAGAAAATCCTAAGGCATCCACTTAAGTAAACAAACAAGCCAGATTATAGATTATAATTGACCTCTGAAACAAGGCTATAGTTTCAGAGATCAGTATGCAAAATCAATGGTATTTCTGTATCAATGAACAATCAAAAACTGAACAATTAAGATAACAAAATTGACAACTGCATCAAAATGAATAAAATCATAAGCAACAAATTTCAAGAAAGTACCAAGTTTATACAATGAAAACTACAAAACACATTGAAAGAAATCAAAGACAACCTAAATGAAAGGAATTGAATTCAGAGTCCAGAAAAAATTCCTCACATTTATGATCAGTTTCAACAAGGATGCCCAAGACAATTCAATCGGGGAAAGAATAGTCTTTTCAACAAACGGTGCTGGAACAACTGGAGATCCACATGTAAAAGAAAAAAGTTGGACTCCTCCCTTACAAAATGCACAAACATGAACTCTTACATTACATACCTCAATGTAAGAGCTAAACCTATAAAATTCCTAGATGAAAACATAGGAGTAAATCTCTGCAACTTTGGGTTATGCAAAGAATTGTTCTTAGATATGATGCCAAAAAAAACAAGCAACAACAGAACATTATCAAAATTGAAAATTTTGCTTGAAAGGATACCATCAAGAAAGTGAAATGACAACCCAGAGAATGGGAGATAATTTTTGCAAATCACGTATCTGATAAGGGACCTGTAGTCAGAATACACAAAGAACCCTTACAATTCAATAAGACAACCAAATTTTAAAATGGGCAAAGGATCTGTACAGACACTTCTCCAAAGATACAGAAAAACGGCCAATAAGCACATAAAAAGATGCTCAAAATCATTCGCCATTGGGAAATGCAATCAAAACCACAATGAGGTACCACTTCACGCCCATTAGGGTGCCTATACATCAGAAAGTCAGATAACTTGTGTTGGCAAGCACATGGAAACACTGAAGTCCTTATACACTGCTGGTAGGAATGTAAAATGGTGCAGCCACTGTGGAAAACAGTTTTGCAGTTTCTCAAAATGTTAAATACAGTTATCATACACCCAAGAAATTCCACTCTTAGGTATATGCCCAAGAGAAGTGAAAACATATGTCTTCACCAGAACTTGCTGTTCACAGCAGCATTATGCATAATAGACCAAAAGTGGAAACAACTCAATTGCCCATCAAATGGTGAATGGATAAGTAAAATGTGATATGTCCAGTCACTGGATTGTCATTCATTAATAAAAAGAACAAGGTACTGATCCATGCTCCAACATGGATGAATCTTGAAAACATTATGCTAAATTAAAGAAGCCAGTCACAAAAGGCCATGTATTGTATGATTTTATATATACATGAACTTTATATATATATATGAACTTTCCAGAATAGGTATGTCAATAAAGACAGGAAGTATATAAGTGGTTGTCACAGGCTGAGAGGATCAGGGAATGGCAAGTGACTGCTAATGGGTATGGCACTTTATTTGGGGGTGATGAAAATGTACTGGTCAGACAATGGTGATTGCAAAACTGTATACATACGAAAAACCAAAGAATCACACGCTTCTAAAGGGAAAATTTAGCTCATTGTGGTGGCATGCACCTGTACTCCCAGTTACTTGGGAGGCTGAAGCAGGACTGCTTGAGCCCAGGACTTCAAGGCTGCAGCAAGCTATGATCACTGCAGCGAGCTATGATCGCTCCACCGCACTCCAATGAGGATGACAGCGCAAGACCCGTTCTCTCAAAAAAAATAAAAATAAATAACCCAAGGTACTCAGTTCATGTGCAAACCCGCTGGTAAACATAAACTATCTCCAAGTAGTCTAGAAAGAAAATGAGCACATAAGACAACTTCTAAAAACACACATATATTTCTAGACATGTTACATTTAACATAAAAATCAGCTATGCAGAAGTTACATTAACATTTTATGTTGGAAAGGTAAATGACTATTATTAATACAGCAGTATATTTATGTATTTATGTATAAATGCATAAAAGGAAAAGCATCCTCAAAATAAACACCATCAATGGCTCCTCGGTGGTCACAAAACAAAATCCTCACACTTTTGTCTTCCTTCACAATTGAGCTTCATCCATCTTTTCAGGCGTATCTCCCATCATTACCTGACACAAACTTGGGTGGGCCAGAGTTTCCACTGACCATCCCCTCACTATTCATCCAACACTATGTTCACTGCCTCCCATTCCTGACCATTTACCTTTTGTCTTCAACTAATTCTGGGGACGTTGTGTCCAACTAAATGATCCATATTCTTCAAGGCCGGTATCAAGTCCTATTACAAATATATTTTCTCACCCTCTCCAGAGCATAGCAACCCAGCAACTACTGGCCTCTCATAGCCCTAACCATCCACAACCCGAAGCTGGCTTCTCATCAAATGGGCACTTTTCACCACCCAAATTCAACTAATTCACTCTTACCATAATAAAGAATAGTCGCCTACAGCCTACCTTTCCCAGCCTTGATTCAATCATTCATCAATTTTATCTTTAAAGTCCCTCACTTTAGGGAGATGATATATCAGCTTTCACCCAGAGTCTAAAGAAAACAGCACTCTTGCCAATGACACAGTTCCACCTACTTGCAAAGGTAAATCACAATGGCAGTAGGAGGATCTCCACACTACTTTTACAGGAATGCACTGCAGGTAAAAAATAAGAAGCTACAGTACTGTTTTGCAGGACAATTTGTTTCATATGTGTATACTATCACCCTCACTAAATTAACTCTCAAGTCTTACAGGTATTATTTGTTTTCAGTTCCATGCACAGATTAGCCATTTAGTATTTACTAAATCAAACTCAATTTCTGAAGTGTCTTACATCAATATATTCATGCATATATGGTTAAAATTTTCCTTGAGAATCTATCACGTGAGAGTGTGGCTTATTATAACAAGTAAACAGAACAGATAAATACAAAATGAAAAAGAACAGATAAATACAAAATGAAAAGAAATCTCATGATTTACTCACATATAAGGGAGCTTGTTGTGGATTAAGTTTCATGACCCAGGACACTGAAACAGAAATGGAATAAATGAGAATAAAATCAAAAGTTGTCATCAAAAATATATAAGCCACTGAAAGTCCTAGGTGTTAAGCATAGCTCTATGAGTACAATCCCGTCCCTGAGATTACCATATGCCCAGCTGTATGCCATACACTAAGAGATTCAGGAAGGAAGTGGGGTCAGGGATTGGTCCCAAACTCAATCTTTTCAAGTGGGGAAGAAAGATCTTCCAATTGAAAAATAAGGACAAAAGGTTTCACTGTCACAGAAGTTTCAACAACCAAAAGGATATTTAAAAGTTATCAAAGGAAAACCATTGTATGTTCACTTACGTTTTTACCTAGTCCCTCAAACTCACAAAACGCTGTTTACTCAGGGACTTCTTCCAGTCTTACTAGGGAGCCTGGAAAGTGAGGGGAGGATTGCAAGGGCCACGAGAAATCTCTTCCTCAATTCCCCTTCTCTAAGAAGGGAGGTTACAGCTTGCCTCTCTAACCACTAAAAGGCATGACCCTCCTCAGAGTTAATAGCTGGATTCCCTGATTGTTGTTATTTTCACTAAATGAATTCTCATAAAAATCCCATTAAGATTTAGAGAAGGCTTCCAGGGTTGACTTCCTGAACATTAAGAATAGCATGTTCTTAAAAGTTGAACTTGGAGATTGGGCCAGGACTTCATCTAGGCTATAAATGCTCACAATGGTAGGTCCTTTACCAAACACCCTGAATTAGAGTATAAAGTGATCTCATCCTCTTAAGAGTCAGAGAAACAGAACCAAGTGTGACTGTTTCTATAGTCACTTGGTTCTGCTTCTATAATTTGATCTGAGGAAGTTTCTTACTCACAATAGGTAAATGAAGACATGTACTAACCAGCAATAAAAGCGACAGTATAAAGTGTCATTCATACATGCAAAAAACAGACAAAATCCCAAACTCCGTGTTCTAACAAGTCACAAAAGCCTCACTAACAATAAATTGAAATGACCAAATGTTTGGACTGAAAAGCAATGCCTTGGTAGCCTAGCTATGCCTAACTCAAATAACAGAACCCTCTCGATATTAAAATCCTCACAGATCTGCCACAGATCAAGCTGTGTATGTCTCAGATCAAGACTTTGCCAAAAAGCAGTTAACACACGCTTAAGAGGGAAAAAATCTACATCAGCCTCCTAAATGCAATCACCTCCACACCAGTTGCAGGTCCGAAGCTTCAATGTGTTCTGCTGGACAACGCAGTAGAAAGCTGACAAGCAGGTGGCTTTCCCACACTGACTGAACCACCTCCATGCTCATGCCCATTCATTCTCTGGTCCACCCCATGCTCTATA
>NW_012105520.1:1067557-1075407 GCF_000951045.1 Mandrillus leucophaeus | reverse complement strand
GTTTGTTTGGAAATGGAGTCTCACTCTGTCACCCAGGCTGGAGTGCAGTGGCATGATCCTGGCTCACTGCAACCTCTGCCTCCTGGGTTCAAGCGAGTCTCCTGCCTCAGCCTCCCGAGTAGCTGGGATTATAGGCGCATGCCACCACGCCCAGCTAATTTTTGTATTTTTAGTAGAGATGCTGGCCAGGCTGGTCTCGAACTCCTGCCTCAGGTGATCCACCCACCTCAGTCTCCTAAAGTGCTAGGATTACAGGCGTGAGCCACCATGCCCGGCCAATGTTTTAAGAAAGTTTGTGAATTTGTGTTGGGCCACATTCAAAGCCTTCACAGGCTGCATGCAGCCTGCAGGACGCAGTTGGACAAGCTTGGATTAGAGAAATCTACAAAGACAAACTAGTGACCTAGCAGCCCTCTGATCTTTCGTGATTTGCAAGAAACTTAGGATGACTATGCATAAAGACGACAAACATCAATTTAACTGAATGGTTCCCACCACATTGGAATAAGGAAGCTGAGCAAACTCAGAGGACTATAAGAAAGGGCTGATGTCATCTGAACTGTTTGAAATTATAAACTCCTCTAAATATATTTCAAAGCCAGAACTCATAAGAGTTGTTCTGATACATGGATTAAAAGAGGGATGACAAAGTGTCTGTCCCCCGCACTGGTCAAAGGGACAGGACATTGTTATGCTGGCAACACAAGCTGCTGAAAAGAATGTATCTGTCAAAAGGAATCAAAGTAATGACCCCAGGAGGCTCCAGAAACAGACTGGTAAATGCAGGTTGCTTTTAGACTTCCACAATGCTGACACACAAGGAGAAAGAAAAAACTAACATTCACAGAGCATTATATTTTATATTACATTTAATCTCCATTAAAAAGATACTATTTCCCCTACTTCACCACTGAAAAAACTGATCTTTCAAAGGTTACATTATTTAACACCAAGGTCAAAGGGTAAGTTGGAGAGACCAGATCCAAACCCAGTCTGATGTTAAAACATGTGTTTTTCCCCCACATCATAAGAGGATCTCCTGCTAATGACCTCAAATCTAAAAACTGACTTGCCCTACACCTCGAGTCCCCATCCTACAAACTCTCCCTGATGTTGTTAATTCAGGTGTCATTGTGCACCCACAATGTGCCAGACACCATACTCCTCAAGATTCTGTAGGGACAGAAGGAACAGACAAAAATCCCTACCTTCATAGATATTATTCTAGGGGTACACAGGTAAATAAAACATTAAAATAAAGAGCTTTCACATAGTAACAAATTCTATAGAGAAAAATAAAACACAAGGAATAGCAAATGAAGGAGATGCCATTTTAAACATGGTGCTGAGGGAAGGCCACCCTGAGAAAGATATCATTTACCCCAAAAATAAAAAAACAAGTAAGAGAAAAATCAGGTAAAAGATGTTTTACCTTTTTACATCTTTAAGTGTTTTACCTTTAAGTGTCACCTTACTTTAAAAGTAAAAGGTGACACTTAAACTGGCCACAACATTGAGAACTCAGGGTTCTGATGCGAAACCTCACTGCATATAATGCATTAACTTATTTTATACATTTAAACAAACTCTACTTAAGAACTGTTTTCTAAAGGAAGGAGCATATTACAGGAAGGCAGTTTTCAGTCAGAGTAAACACACTTAAAAACTAAACCTATTGAAAGACCAAGACCCACTGAAAGTCTTTGCTTTGTCAGATTTTTGACCAAAAGGAAAATTAAAGAAACACACCATGCCCATCCAATGATTTCACCAAAGAA
Source organism: Mandrillus leucophaeus (assembly GCF_000951045.1). Lineage (NCBI taxonomy): Eukaryota > Metazoa > Chordata > Mammalia > Primates > Cercopithecidae > Mandrillus > Mandrillus leucophaeus. The sequence goes on along the minus strand of NW_012105520.1, from coordinate 1,073,629 downwards.
TTTTAAGAGAGAAAATCCTACTTCTTCCTTACCCAGTAGCCAGTGAAATGACTGAGCAAATTCACAAGTTCACTGGGGCTGCTTTCATGTAACACAGGGACAACACATGACAGAGACAGTGGAACCCTACAGGTTGCCTAGTATTTGAAAGACTGTGAAGAGGAGGAAATGTCAAAATTCAAAGTCTTAAATGATGTGCTTTTAAGTATGTTCATCAATTTCACCACTCAGGAGTAAAGCCAGCTGTAGTTGTAAGGAATCAGAAATATGAGGGGTGTGAAATAAGCAGAAGCACACTAGTTAAGGATTTGTATTCTTCCCACATTTTCCACTTTATTTTATAGTGCTGAGAAAAAAACACATTTAATAGTTTTCTGCTGTATAAAAGAGACACATTCACTTTATGTCAAAATAAGTCACTCGATTTTAATACAACTATCTCAATTTATAAATTAACATTCTCCCCCACTGCCCACACATAGTAAGTCTTTTACAGTGTTGATTAGAGAAGCAAAAGTTGCTGCTACAATTCTCTTCCTGCATTTTAATATAAACAATCATCAGTCTTTTCTTCATAGAGTGCAGTGTAGACACCATCAGAATGTACCAGCGCTGGGTATGCAAAGTTCACAAAGATTAGCAATAGCAAATGTTTGGAGATTTTTGAAATGTATGCTGCCTGCAAAGAACTATGTAAAAACCCAATCTCTATAGGGGACCACACAGAAACTCAGGCATGAAGTTACATGGTTGTGTGATTGGTTGGGAGAAGGAACAAAAAGCACTTCCACCAACCCATATGTCTGAGCAAATGACTGCAAAACCTTGGAAGCTACAAAACAGTTTATATACCTAAAATTGGTGTCCACAGCAGTGGTCAGCAAAGTGCCTGTGAAGCGCAAATGGGTAAATATTTTAGGCTCTGCAGGTCATATGGTCTCTGTTAAACAATATGTAAATGAATGGGTGTGGCTGTGTTCCAATAAAGATTTATTTATAAAAAGAGGCAGCATGTTAAATCCAGTCAGCAAGCTATAATGTACCAACCCCTGGTCTAACACTAACCAAATACCTCTTAATAAGCCAAGAAACAGTGTGTCCTCTTGGGCCAGAAGCATTGGCTCACGCCTGTAATCCCAGCATTTTGGGAGGCTGAGGCGGGCAGGTCAGGAGTTTGAGACCATCCTGGCCAACACGGTGAAACCCTGTTTCTACTAAAAATACAAAAATTAGCCAGGCGTGGTAGCAGGCACCTGTAATCCCAGCTAATGGGGAGGCTGAAGCACGAGAATCACTTGAACCCAGGAGGCAGAGGTTGCAGTGAGATGAGATCACGCCATTGCACTCCAGCCTGGGCAACAAGAGAGAAACTGCGTCTCAGAAAAAAAAAAAAAGAAAGAAAGAAAATAAAAGTATACAAAGTGAAAATGAAGAAATTAAACTGCCCTTAAATTTGGCAGTGACATTACTGTCCATGCACAAAATTCCAAAAATCTACAAAAAGGCTTCTAGTACTAAAAATGAGTTTAGCAAGGTTGTAGAATCCAAGGTCAGCATGTAACATAAAATCATCTTCCTATAGCCTAGCAACGACCAACTGGAAATTGAAAAGTATCATTCACAACAGCATCACAACCCATGAAATAAATATATAAGATTACAAAATACATGCAAGATCCAATTGCTAAAAACTACAAAATACTGATGAAAAATCTAAGAAGGTCTAAATAAATAGATATACTATGCTCATGGCTCGTTATTAAAACGTCAATTGCCTCCTGATTTCCAGCTTCAATGCGACGCCAATCAAAAACCCCAGAAGGCTGAGCATGGTGGCTCACACCTGTAAGCCCTACACTTTGGGAGTTCACGGTGAGAGGATCACTTCATCCAAGGAGTTTAAGACCAGCCTGGGCAACATAGAGAGATCCTCTCTCTACAAAAACAAAAAAATTAGCCAGGCATGGTGGTGCATGCATGTGAGCCCAGTTACTTGGGAGGCTGAGGTGGGATAATCACTTGGGTCAAGGCTGCAGTGAGCAGTGATCCTGCCACTGCGTTTCAGCCTGGGCAACTGAGTGGGACCCTATCTTTCTTTGTTCTTTTTTGAGATGAGGTCTTGCTCTGTCCACCAGGCTGAAGTGAAGTGGTGCAATCTCAGCTCACTGCAACCTCCACTGACCGGGTTCAAGCAATTCTCCTGCCTCAGCCTCCCAAGTAGCTGAGATTACAGGTGACCGCCATCATGCCCGGCTAATTTTTCTATTTTTAGTAGAGACGGGGTTTCGCCATGTTGGCCAGGCTGGTCTTGAACTTCTGGACTCAAGTGATCCACCCACCTCAGCCTCCCAAAATGCTGGGATTACAAGCATCAGCCACTGTGCCAGGCTATGAAACAAACTTTCTTCCACCCACAGCTTTCTCCTCTCTCCCCATTTACAGCAGTAAGACAGCCTAACCTGGGAAAGACAGAGAGAGAGGGAAGCTACTTCCAAATGGATGTCTGTCCCCATCAGTAATAACCAAGTCTATTCAAGTGCTAGATGTTAACTTTAAAAGAAGGAAACATCAAAAGTCCAAGTTTCAGACAGGCACGGTGGCTCATGCCTGTAATCCCAGCACTTTCGGAGGCCAAGGCGGGGGGATCACGAGGTCAGGAGTTCGAGACCATCCTGGCCAATATGGTGAAACCCCAGGTCTACTAAAAATACAAAAGTTAGCAAGACACGGTGGTGTGTGCCTGTAGTCCCAGCTACTCGGCAGAGGCAGAAGATTCGCTTGAACCCGGGAGGCAGAAGTTGCAGTGAACCAAGATCGCACCACTGCACTCCAGCCTGGGTGACAGAGTGAGATTCCTTCTCAAAAAAAAAAAAATTCCAAGTCTCTTTGCCTAGCTTGGTCAGGAATGTTTTTACCCTCACTCTGTAAGGGTCACCAAATATAATTTTTAAAGGTTTAACCTCAATCCATAAGTTTGATCAAACATAATGTTTAAAGGTTTACTATAATCTCTTCATAAGAAAACTATTGGAAAGATGGAATAAAATATACAGAAAATGTCCTTAACAGGTAAATATTTATTTTTCTTTTTTTATTATTATACTTTAAGTTCTGGCGTACATGTGCAGAACGTGCAGGTTTGTTGCATAGGTACACACGTGCCACAGTGGTTTGCTGCACCCATCAACTTGTCATCTACACTAGGTATTTCTCCTAATGCTATCCCGCCCCTAGCCCCACACCCCACAACAGGCCCCAGTGTGTGATGTTCCCCTCTGTGTGTCCATGTGTTCTCATTGTTCAACTCCCACTACAGGTAAATATTTCTAGAATGTATCTACTCCATCAGGTACTGTAAGTATTCTAAACTGTGCTGGTATAGCTGCTTTAAATCACTGTTTTCTTCTGTAAATGGTGGCAGGTTTAAAGTGTTATCTTGAAGGGGAAGTGAGTGATTTGCTCATGTCTCTGTACTGAACCAACACTGTTAACACCCAGTACAGTTCTACCTTAAACAAGTCTGAGAAATACAGATATAATCCACACTTGTTATTTGTCAAGACTAAGGTAAAATAAAGAAAGTTGGAACTACCTCATAGCCTCGTAGGACTGATGTACTGAAAACAATCCATCTCTCACCATTTCCTAAATACCATAGTCACAGAGAGCTCTACCCCACCAAGCACTCTGCGAGTCCCACTCTCAAAGGAAGACTCACAGGTGACTGAGAAGATAAACTCGCTATTGTTTCCATTATCCTTCAGTTTACATGACCTAAGAAATGCATTCCTATAAGACTCACAATTCTCAGGGCCCCTTCTTTATGAAAGAAATAGCTAAGCCTCTATACTCAGAAGCATCAGACTTTTAAGAAAGCTTAAGTCATGTAAAAACGTATCAAAATTATTATCATTACAGCTACCAGGAAATAGCTACCTACTTCATGTTAAATACTGAAGTTAAGTACCTCACAGTTTCATTCATCCCTAAAAATTCTGCAAAGCATGTTACTAACCCTTATGGAGTAGGAAACTGAAGCTCTGAGAGACTATGCAACTAGTCAATGGAAATGTGGGGATCTGAACTCTACCTAGCTCCAAAGGGTGTACGTTTTTCTAAAATGTCTAATTTTTTTCCAATTTCACAATGGAGGGAGAGTTGTCACTACAATTTTAATAATTTCACCAGCTGGGTGGGATGGCTTAGTCCTGTAATTCCAACACTGTGGGAGGCTGAGGTGGGAGGACAGGTTGGGTTCCCGGCAGACAACTGGGAAACAGTGAGATTCCGACTCTAAAAAAATAATAGTTTCACCAAAAAGGGGGGACGGATTTCTAAATCGGAATCTCTTGTTGAAATCCTTAGAGCACCAGTTAAGCCCCACTTCTTTAAATAAATAATAACCGACAGATTTTTTTTTTAAAGTTAGAAATCCTTTTAATTTCATCACAGATCTGCAAGTGAACTGTCATTTTGGACAAGTCTCCAGAGTTAGTGGCTCTCTCCTGTGCACACTAGCTACCACTAGGCAGTAAAAATAATTTACCCAATTCAAACACATACCGTGCCTGCACTGTTAAGACTACTGGCAAAGAGGGTACAAAGCTAAGTAAGGTCTATCACAGCACTCAAGGAGTTAAGAACTAGAGGAGGAGTCCATTTATAGTACAGTATGTGTGCAGTTACCATTTAGTCAAGGCAAACGAAGTGTGAGAAATCCTAAAACAATAGTACCTACAGGATAACATGCCATCACCGCCCAGAGAAGGAAAGCAACTGGTGCACTCGTCACGTTATGTTGTCAGCAGTACTTGCTTACATTGTGTCCCTCCCTGACAATCCCTTCCAACCTCTGTCAACCAACCTCCTTCCCCACAATCACACACACACAACCACACAACCAGGAAGGGAAGCCATCGAGCGAGTATTGTGAATCCTAAAACTGGCTCTACAGTTTTAAAGTGCAACGCCTGTGCCTGAAGAAAATTTGTCTTTAGCTTCATCAGGTGAAGAAAATTGGTTTTATAACACAAGGCCCACCAAACCAGAAAAGCCCAGGAACGCTTCTCCACATGACTCACTTAGCATGAGAAATCACTCACAGCAAACTGACACACACAGTTATTTCTCAAATTTTTCTTTTTCATTTAGCAGATGGTAAAGGAACACAACTGAAGTTAACAGTAAAAGACACTCTGGCTATTTTGTTCATTTGTCACTATGAATGACAGACATTTAAACTAGTTTCATCTGGGGAACTGAAACAGAATCATGTTCATATCATTAGCCACACGAACCAAATTCAGTGGAATACGTGCACCCAAAACTGGACCAGACTTGTACTTAATGCAGCCTGCAAATCCCCAAGAGTCCACGACGGAATACAAGAACAGTAACACTGGTTTCTCAACTGATCTTAGCTCCTTCACAAACTTGCCAATAATGACCTTTCAAGAACTGCACCGTTTGTCCTCATCTGGGCAATCCAATGGTTTAGAAAAACTGAATAAACTGCTTCTTCGAAAATTAAAACAATGCAGGGGGTGGGGGGGAAGTAGTAACAAACAAACAAAAAAAGGCACACTGGTTTTTACTCTACTGAAGCAATCAACTCTCCAAATAACTTCATTAATGAGTGTCAGCAAAGAATGAACACCAAAATACCGCTCAATCTAACTTCCATCGTGAATTCCTGAGTTCACAGTAGGAGCATTAAATGTGAAGGTATCACTCTGCTATAAGAACCATTTCCAAAACAAACCTATCTACCCCCTTTCTTGAGTTTAAAAAAGAAAGAGAGAGAGAGAGAGGAGAGAAAGAAAGTTTGAGGGTTTTTCCTTTTTTCAATTTCACATACCGGTTTGCCTTTCCAAAAAAAAAAAATAAGATTAGTCTCAAAGTATAGCTGCAAGTTGGACCGACCGCACAGGTCTCCAGGGTCATTCGACTCGGAGCGGCGGGGTTTCAGCCGGGCCGCGTCCGGGAGAAGCAGCGGAGACCCCAGCAGCCGGGCGCCGTCGGACAGATTTACCGTCTGCGTCGGCCCCCGGGGGGAGCCGCTACCCCGCTCCC
>NW_012105520.1:1067020-1067507 GCF_000951045.1 Mandrillus leucophaeus | reverse complement strand
TAAAAGCTGGCACAAGGCCGGGCGCAGCGGCTCACACCTGTAATCCCAGCACTTTGGGAGGCTGAGGAGGATAAATCACTCGAGTCCAGGAGTTCGAGACCAGCCTGGGCTACAGGGGAAACCCCGTCTGTACTAAAAGATACAAAAATTAGCCAAGCATGGTAGCCCAAATCCCAGCTACTTGCGAGGCCGAGGTAGAAGGATCACTTGAGCTGGTGAGGCAGAGGTTGCAGTGAGCCAAATCAGCAGGGCAGTTGCAGAGTAGTACGCAAGATCTTCAACCCAGAGACTCCCTAGGCCTCACTTGCTCCAGCTCAAGAGAGCCTGGTTCTGAGGTCTGCCAGGACTGGGGCTTAGCGCTGCCCATGGAAACAGTCATGCCAGGGAAGAAAATCATAACCATATATTTGTAGTCACCTCTCTCCTCCCTTCTGGAAAGGGAGGTTCCCTGGTTTGTGGGCTCTTTGCCTCCTGGACATTATTGTGT
>NW_012105520.1:1064814-1066018 GCF_000951045.1 Mandrillus leucophaeus | reverse complement strand
TGGCTTGCCTTAAACCACTTTGGAGGCCCTTCCACACTGGAAGCCACCTCAGAAATCACCTCTCTGGCCTGCAGCTCCATGTCCCCAAACTCTGGGCTTTCCTAAATGAGTGGCCTCATTCAGAAGATAATACAGCATCCCTCATCTGAAAATCCAAAATCTGAAATGCTTCAAAATTCAAAGCTGTTTGAGTGCCGATATGATGTTCGAAGGCCAGGTTCAAAGGAAATGCTCATTGGAGCATTTTGGATTTCAGATTTTCGAATTCCAAAATCTGTAAAAAATCTGAAATCCGAAATACTTCTGTAATTTAACCTGTAATAGACATTGGGTCCTGACCTTCCAGTTGAGGCAGCAAGCAGTCAACAGAGGCTCACCATGCACCCCTCCTGCCCCTCACCCTCCCACAGGCTTGTGCATCACCCCCCAGCCTCCCTTGCACTCGCTGGGAAGGGGACACGATGCTTCTGCCCTGCCTTCTTGGATCTTGGACCACTGTGACAATTGCAGGATTCCAGCCAGGGAAAGTGCTACAGGTAGAAGTACTCAGTGCTCTCCATAGAGCAGATTCCAGCAATGGCACAGCAGCCCCGGGAAGTGTGCTGACACACCCAGCTAATTTTTAAAACTTTTTGTAGAGATGTGAACTCACTATGCTGCCCAGACTGGTCTCGAACTCCTGACTTCAAGTAATCCTCCCACCTTGGCTTGCCAGAGTGCTGGGATTACGGCATGAACTAGTGCTCCCGACCAAGAGTTTACTTTCGATTGCTAGTGGTGTTCTTGGTATCTTTTCATATTTGAGGCTTTGGGGCTAATGGTGAAGTATTACACTCACCATCTGAGGTTTACAGGACTTTTGTTTTAATATTGAACAGATGGAACTGTTTAGGTCTGCATCTTTGCAACTATACAAAATGTGAGTCTGCTTTATAGCCATTGAAAAGCAAGAAGTAATATAGTAAAATTTTGCCTGGCTAGAGGCTTTGGAAGGCTGGAGTATTTTGGCTTAATTCTATTGGAAGATGAAGGTGAAAAAAATTCAAAACTTAAATTTCCTGTTGAATGCAATTTGAAAATATAACCAATGATTCCAGTTTTCTTCTCCAGTAATTTTGGACATTCTGATCTACTTGGTGTTTTATTACAGAACTCCTAGTATGCCTGAGTCTTACATTGTGAAGATCCTTTTCTAAAATTTACA
>NW_012105520.1:1060292-1062189 GCF_000951045.1 Mandrillus leucophaeus | reverse complement strand
GCCCCACGAGACCAATAGTAAGGCACCTGGGCGGGGCACTCAGGTTGCTAAGGGAGGCTGAGGTTGACCGCAGCTGCCGCTTTGTGGCAAAGTGATCAGAGTGGCTGGCAGAGACTTCTCTTACCGTCTCCTCTCCGCCCTGTCTCCAGAAACCGCCCTTTCACTGTGTGCCGGTGGTTACCTGAGCTGCAGCACTTAACCACACATCGTGAAATGATTTACTCCTCTATTTCCCTCACTTCAACTCAGGAAGTGAGGTTTAGTCTTCTGTGTGCACAGCCTAGGACAGTCTAAGGTATTAGGTATTAAACAAGTGTTGGATGGATGCACGGCGCTATAGCGGAATCACAATTGTGACAGTGCATTCCGTGAACTTTTGGCTACTCGATCACCACAAAGTCATTCCGTGTTCGAGCTGCAAACGACCTCAGAAATCATCTGGTTGCTTTCAGAAACAAAATGTGGTCCGTGTACCAACGGTGGCCGAGGAGAATATATTAGTTGATACACCAAGATACTTCTTTTTTCAAATAGTTAAGTGTTTTAGTGCGCATTAGGAAGGAAATGCCTATCACGTCAAACCATTGTTTCATTAATGGTATTTCTTAGGTCAAATAAAAAGTGGCAAAAAATAAGTGTACTTCAAGAAAAATGTTAAGTAAAAATTGAGACATTTTATATGCAGTTCAAGAACGTGCAAAACTAGTTGACAGTGACTGAAGTAAGAACAGTGGTTAGGTAGGAGGGGACGATTGTTGACTGGGAAGGAAGAGGAGGGAACCTCTGGGTGCTGGTTCTGTATTTTGACCTGGGTGATGGATAACAAAAGTGTATACATGAATAAAAAATACATCCAGTGCACTTAAGATTAGTGCACTTTACACATTTTAAACATGTATTTTTAATGTCAAGTTTTTAAAATATAGTATGGGATATGCCCCCACCCCACCCCCCAAAATAATGCAAAGATGCAAATAACTGTCATTTGGGAAACACTGATCCAGGCAGGCTCACTAGCAGTGACCAAACACCTGAGAAAGGGTATTGTGAATACCTGATGTATGTACCAGGAACTTCCATTGCTGAATAGCTCCAAATCTCAGAAATGCTCCTAAGCTAATGTTGAGCTCTGGTGCGTACATATATTCTCTTCTTTTTTTTTTTTTTGGAAGCAGAATTTCACTGGTTGCCCAGGCTGGAGTGCAATGGTCCGATATCAGCTCACCGCAACCTCCACCTCCCAGATTCAAGCGATTCTCCTGCCTCAGCTGCCCGAGTAGCTGGAATTACAAGCACACGCCACCATGCCTGGCTAATGTATTGTATTTTTAGTAGAAATGGGGTTTCACCATGTTGACTAGGCTGGTCTCGAACTCCTGACTTCAGGTGATCCACCTGCCTCAGCCTCCCAAAGTGCTAGGATTACACATGCGAGCCACTGCGCCTGACTCTATTTTCTTAATTAACCCTCACAGAATGGCATTGTTGTTGTTGCTGTTGTTGTTGAGACATAGTCTCACTCTGTCACCCAGGCTAGAGTGCAGTGGTGCGATCTCGGCTCACTGTAACCTCCGCCTCCTGGGTTCAAACAATTCTCCTGCCTCAGCCTCCTGAGTAGCTGGGATTACCTGCGCCCACCACCATGCCCAGCTAATTTTTGTATTTTTAGTGGAGATGGGGTTTCACCAGCTTCGGCCTCCCAAAGTGCTGGAATTACAGGCATGAGCCCCTGTGCCCAGCCCAGAATGGCTTTTTTTTTAAAAAAAAAAAAAAAAAAAAAAAAAAAAAAAGGTCAAGCATGACCAGTTCTTCATGTGAAATTATTTCTGTATCACCTTATCATGCTGCTCACCCTCTTCCACTGTTCTCTAATCTGTCCTTGTTGATATTTAAAAGC
>NW_012105520.1:1024640-1057872 GCF_000951045.1 Mandrillus leucophaeus | reverse complement strand
TACGTTTTAGATTAAATCTCTGATTGCCACTCATTTTCTTATTTAACTCATAAAAATAAAACACATTGGATGGAGGGTGGGAGTAGGAAGGAGATATACGTCTTTTAATTGCATGTCATTTTCTCATATCGAGACAGAACATATAGTATCCCTGGCTTTGGACCTACAGAAGGAAATACATTTTACTACCTGCCGTATGCCAGAGGTTCTTGAACACCTGGAGGGACTACTGCAGCACAGATTGCTGAGCCCTAGTCCAGAGTTTCTGATTCATCAGGTCCAGGGTGGGGCCTGAGAATTTGCATTTATAAGAAGTTCCCAGGTGCTGCTAGAGCTGCTGGTCCAGAGACTACATGTTTGAAAACCACTCTTATATACTAACTGTAAATTGCAGAACTCTAGAAAAAAGCTTAGTTTGGTCTGGGATAAAAAGCATACAGGTTATGGAGCAAATCATGAAAGATTCAACCCTTGATCCCAGCCTAGTGTGGAATTCAGGTTACAAGCAATACACGGTGACATAACACAATTCTTGGTTTTCATGATTGCAAGTCATAGCCAGGTATTGAGTGAGAAATTCAGTTTCATTCACAGGGCTTAGAGAGGCCAGGTGATTCTAGAAAAATAGGATTTAGTCATTAACCTCATGAGAGTAGGAGTTACTTATGTCCTTTTTCTCTCCCACATCACTTAGCATTTAGCCTTACTTTACAAGGGGCTTGTATTTATTTTAAACTGATAAAGGGCTTTGAGTGCTTATTAAATGGAAAGCATTGTGTATTTATTTAATGATTTATATAGAGACTGAGTATTATTCTGTTGCTCAGGCTGAAATGCAGTGGCACAATTTTGGCTCACTGCAACCTCCACCTCCCTGGTTCAAGTGATTCCCCTGCCTCAGGCTCCCAAGTGACTGGGATTACAGGTGTCTGCCACCATGCCCAGCTAGTTTTTGTATTTTTAGTAGAGACAGGGTTTCATGATGTTGGCCAGCTGGTCTTGAACTCCTGAGCTCAGGCGATCTACCCGCCTCAGCCTCCCAAAGTGCTGGGATTGTAGGCAATAACCATCAGGCCTGGCTTGGTTTTTCTCCCAAAGGCTCAGGTTGATGCAATACAAATCCTTACATGTGAGAGAACTCAGCTGCAGACAGCACTGTACTACACCCAGCATGCTGCCAGGCAGTTTGAAGGTGGGAATCTGGGCACCCCGTCATCCTTCAACTTGACACATTGACAGACCTTTAGGGGAAGTTCTTTGGGCCCCATCTCAACCTCTCTCATTCCAGAAGAGGCCAAGGATCTGGCCGGCCGCCTGCAGTATTTCCAATGGCGTGTGGGAGTGTTGGAGCGGGAGTAGAAGAAGGCGAATAGGGTGAGTCAACCGTCTAACCATACCCTGGCAGCCCAGCTTTCCAGATGGAGGAGTGAGCCTAAAGGTCCCTTCTGCAGGAAGGCATGTCCCACCCAGAAGGCAGCATGGGCCATTTCTCACTGCTTTTGTGTGTGGTCATTAGAGGCAGCCTGGGGCTGTGTCGGCTGCTGTGGGTAGGTTGGGGGACACTGTGGGGAGCAAGCACTGGACACGGAGCTTGGAGGCCAAATGCCTGCCCTGCCCTTACCTGGCTGTGGCATTGATCAAGTCCTAGGTTGGGGTTAGGATACTTGTACCATGAAGATACAAAAGAGTATCTTTAGTATATTACCATTTGTGTAGAGAGTGGGAACACGTGTGTGTGTGTGTCTGTGTGTGTGTGTATGTGTGTACTATGATAATACACGTAAAATATGTCTGCAAGGATTCGTAAAAAACTCAAGAGAGAGGAACAGGGTGGCTGGGAGATATTTCCCTTCTGTATTTTCTGAGTTTTGGACCATGCAAATGTACTCTTCAAAAAGTGAACACTGGATGTCCTCCACCCCCAGCTGTTAAAGGTAGAGGACATCCAGGTTCTTGGTGTCTTGAACAAAGAATTGGACAAAACGCACAAACAAAGCAAGGAAGGAATGAAGGGATTTATCGAAAATGAAAGCACACTCCACAGTGTGGGAGCGCGCCCGAGCACAGGGGCTCAAAGGCCCCGTTACAAAATTTTGGGGGGGTTAATGACCCCTTAGAGGATTCCATTGGTTACTTCGGGTACGCCCTATGTAACTGGAGAGAATGAAGTAAAGTTACAAAGTCATTTACGCGTGCGCCCTATGGAGAGGATATTTCCTGTTATAGCTGAAGTGTGAACCGGCCTTATGTTCCCTGCCTCCAGACCCTATTTTCCTGCCTCACAGTGAAAACAGGGGCATGGACAATCAGATATACCTGGATGTTTAGATCCCAGCTCTGTCTGAGTGATCTTGGGCAAGCACTTAACCTCTAATACCCCATGTTTTTCATCTACACAATAGAGGTGATAATAGTAACTGTCTCCTATGGTGGTTGTGAGGATTAAATGGGGTTGTTAGCATGATGCCTGGTGAAGCACTCAATAAAGGTTCAAACAGGGGTAGTCATAACGGTAAGAACGATAGCAATATTCTCTGATCTCTCTGGGCCTCTCTGCTAGCCAGCTATAAATTAGATCTCTTTTCCTGTCCCTTCCACCCTTACTGAGTTCTTTGAGAAACAAATGAGACCACGGGCTTGGAAATGCCTTGAAAACATGTCAGGCATGATTGAGAGTGACGAAGTGTTACTTTGGAATAGTCACTGTAGCTGTTGTTCCTGCTCAGCCAGCTGCTCCTCTGCCTGCTGTATCCTGACTTCACCTTTCTGTATTTGCAGGACAACAACCAGTTAAGCAGAGACAGAGATGCCCACAGGCTGCAGGTGGACAAGAACATCTAGGATGGGGGAAGGTGGAACGGGAGGTCTGGGGCCCTTAGCATGGGTGGCGTGGGTGAGGTGAGAGGGGTGCAGGTGAGCATGGTGAGGTGGTCGTACAGGTCTGCATGCGTGCACCGCTAAGCTCTAATGCCATCCATGCCCCTCACTCATGCTGTAGATTCGGGCAACTCATGACATTTGATTCCTGGGGTCTCTTCCAGTGCCACGGTTCTGTGGTTGTGGGGCGAGGGTAGAGGGTTGATCACCAAAACAATCCTTTCTATTCTTCGTTCATTCCTTTCTCTGCTGCCTCTGGCCATAGCAACAGTAATAAGGAGCTGAAGCAGGAGAACTCAGCTTAGGCAGAGCAGCTTCCAGTTGCGCTGACCCACAAGGCAGGGGTGCAGCGTGACTTGGAGGAGCTGAAAAACAAACTGGAGATTGCCGACCTCATGCTTCAGCAGGCAAGAGGCTGTAGCTCCAGGGCAGTGGGAGCCCCATCCAGCTGGGGCCATGGTCTAGGGATCATGCTGGATATGGGGAGGCTCCAGCCAAGAGCTGGAAAATTTGAGTCCTTGTTCTGCTTCTGCCATAGAATCCTCTAGAGACTGCTAAAAATCTACAAACTGAGACCCTGTCATAGGCCTGGGGATTCAGAATCTCAAGGTTAGGGCTTAATTTTTTTTTTTCTTAAAGCATCATGGATGAAAGCCATTATTTTATAGATTACATTTATATGGCTAGCTCATGAGTCTGTGTATTTCCTTCTGAGGTTCAAGTCAACACTTTCACTATTCCGTGGTAATAAGAGAGAGTTGTGATCATCTTTTTTCTTTCTTTTTTTTTTTTTTTGAGATGAGGTCTCGCTCTGTGATCCAGGCTGGAGTGTGGTGGTGCTATCTTGGCTCACTGCAACCTCCACCTCCCAGGCTGAAGCCTCAGCCTCTCAAATAACTGGGACTACAGGTGCATGCCACTGCACCTGGCTAATTTGTATTTGTAGAGACGAGGCTTCGCCATGTTGCCCAGGCCGGTCTGGAACTCCTGAGCTCAAGGAATCCACCCGCTTCAGCCTCCCAAAGTTTTGGGATTACAGACATGAGCCACCATGCCTGGCCTGAGAGCTCTTTAAAATTATTTAATTTTTTGTTTCTAAAGCAAAGCAACTTGACAGAGATCTTTATTGACTGAGTCGTACATTGAGCCTAGCCCTAGCCCATTTAAAGGCACTGTGTGGAATGGCCTGTGCTCCCCAGATCGAAACTTCTCCCACTTCACCATCCAGTTGTCTAGCTGCTGCAAAGCCCTGGATGCTAACCAGCAGTTACAGCAGGCCATGGAAGAGCGGGCACAGCTGGAAGCATACCTGGGGCCCATGAGGCTTTGCAGAAGGAGGGACGTGGAAGGATGATGACGCCAGGTGGCCAGGAGTAGGTGAGGACCAGTGACAGCCCTTCCTAACTTCCGTGTCAATTCTCGCAGTTGATGGAGTGGCTGTAGTATCTACAAATGGAGAGACCAGTGCGCTGAGTATCTCCATGGAGAGCATGCCATGTGTGGCAGAGGATGCAGGAGATATCAGAGCAGATGAGACCTGACCCTTCAGTCCCCACCTAAGAGAGGTCGCTTGATCATTCTGAGCATCTATGCAATGGGAGGAATACAGCCAGAAGTGGTCATGGGTTTGGGCTTTGTGGAGGTGGGGGCAGAGAGGGAGATGGTAGCCTGCCCAGCTACCAGCCCCTCTTCTCCAGGGCCCTTTCCCCCTGTGCTTTGGGCAGGTTTGCACATTGAAGGAGGAGAAGAAGCATGACCTGCATCAGGTACAGGAGCTGGAGACAAGCTTGACCAAACTGAAGAACCAGATGGGTGAGCTGGGGCTGGGGTGACCTCAAAGCAGGACTGGCATTGGAGGGCTGTGGGGGTCGCTTAGAATGCCCGAGGGAGGTGGGTGGATGGAAGGGCTTTGAGGCACAGGGAAAGAGGTCTGTGCCAGGAGATGGCAAGTCTTGTCATCTCCATGAGCCTCAGTGTCCCCAACAACAAAGAGGGAGGAGTGCCTATTGTCAGCCACCCACAGTGCTCTCTATCTGAAAGGGGCTTGGAAGATTGGCTACCATCGAGTACAAGGAATCATTAGCAGGGAGGCCAAGTTTGCAGAGCCTGAGAGGAGCTGTGCACCAAGAGGAGGGTTTTTTGAGAATCCAGAGGCCCTTATTGTCTGCTTCCTTTCTAAGCTGAACCCCTACACCTGGAGCCCCCAGCAGGACCCTCAGAGGTGGAGCAGCAGCTATAAGCTGAGGTCAAGCACCTGTGAAAGGAGCTGGAGAGTCTGGCAGGACAGCTCCAAGCCCAGGTGGAAGCCAATGAGGGCTTGAGTCGCCTGAACCGGGAGCAGTAGAGGCCGCAGGAGCGGAAAGCAGAGCTCTGGGAGGAGCCGGGAGAGGCACGCAGGTCCTCTGTGCAGAACAACCACACCACCATCAGCCGTGCGCTCTCCCAGAATCGCCAGTTCTAGGAGCAGCTGGCCAAGCCGAAGCAGATAGTAACCCCTGCCCCATCCAATAAGGGCTAGGAGGCGGGCACCAGTCTCTGGGGAAGGGAGGTGTGAGGCCAGAGGCAGCTCCAGCCTGGGGGACAGGTGACCCCAGCAGCCTCCAGGGCAGTGCTGTGACTGTTTCTTGCTTCTTGCCCTGCGAATTTTAGAGGTGGGTAGCCCTGGATTCCTCCCAGGTCTGAACGTCATCATCCCAGCTAGAGGCGTGGAGCTCCCCAGTCATAAGGAAAGAGACAGTATTATAAGAGCCTCCTTAGATTCAACCTGAATTCCAACCTCGGCTCCACTGCTCACCATTGAACTACCTTGCATCTCTAAGTCTTGGTTTCTTTCACTTAAAAAGGAAGTGAGCTTTTTCCTTGCAGAGGGTTTGAGGATTAAATGAGATAATAGGTGGAAACATTAGGCATGTAGCACACTCAGCAGATGGTGGTTGGCTCCCTTTGCTTTGCCACCAGTCTGTGGCCTACAGTTTAAATGGTGAGAAGAGGATGTGAGATTTGAGGCTGAGCAAAGAGGCATGGGGTTCCAGGCAAGGGAGACAGTCACTTAGGCCTGTAATCCTAGCACTTTGGGAGACCAAAGCAGGAAGATTGCTTGAAGTCAGGAGTTCAAGACCAGCCTGGGCAACATGGCAAGACTCCCGTCTCTATAAAACTAGGCCAGTTGCAGTGGCTCACACCTGTAATGACAGCAGTTTGGGAGGCCAAGGTGGGAGGATCACTTGAGTCCAGGAGTTTGAGACCAGCCTGAGCAACATGGCGAGACTCTGTCTCTATAAAAACAGGCTAGGCATGGGCCGGGCACAGTGGCTCATGCCTGTAATCCCAGCACTTTGGGAGGCCAAGGTGGGCAGATCACGAGGTCAGGAGATCGAGACCATCCTGGCTAACGTGGTGAAACCCCATCTCTACTAAAAATACAAAAAATTAGCCGGGCGTGGTGGTGGGTGCCTGTAGTCCCAGCCACTTGGAAGGCTGAGGCACAAGAGTGGGGTGAACTCGGAGGCAGAGCTTGCAGTGAGCCAAGATCATGCCACTGCACTCCAGCCTGGGCAACAGAGAAAGACTCCATCTCAATTAAAAAAAAAAAAAAAGGACAGGCATGGTGACCCACACCTGTAATTCCAACATTTTGGGAGGCCAAGACCACCATGGGCAACATAGTGAAACCCTGTCTCTACAAAAAAATACAAAAATTAGCCAGGCATGGCAGCACGACTATAGTCCCAGCTACTTGGGAGACTGAGGTGGGAGGATCACTTGAGCCTGGGAGGCAAAGGCTGCAGTGAGCCAAGATTGGGCCACAGCACTCCAGCCTGAGGGACAGAGCTAGACCCTGTCTCTAAATAAATAAGTAATTAATTAATTAAAAACAAATTTTAACACTTTTTTTCTTTTAAAAAATTTTTATGGGAACATAGTAGGTACGTATTTTTATGGGGTACATGAGATATTTTGATACAATCATGCAATGTAAAATAAACACATCATGGAGAATGGGGTATCCATCCCCTTAGGCATTTATCCTTTGTGTTACAAACGACCCAATCTCACTCTTTGAGTTATTTTAAAATGTACAATGTACTCCATGGAGCACTTAGTAGGTGTGAGTCACCCTATTTACCATGTTATATGCACTTTTATTTTAATTTTCAGAAAAGCCCGATGAGTTAACTATTATTAACACACCTTATTTTTATATGAGAAAAGTGAAGCTTAAAAAGGTGGGCGATTTGTCTAGGGTCACTCAAC
Source organism: Mandrillus leucophaeus (assembly GCF_000951045.1). NCBI lineage: Eukaryota > Metazoa > Chordata > Mammalia > Primates > Cercopithecidae > Mandrillus > Mandrillus leucophaeus. Next base: position 1,050,741 of record NW_012105520.1, on the reverse strand, counting down.
TCAAAATTAGTAGTGTCAGAACCAACTCTAAGATTTTGTAGACAATTTTTTACTGGGAGAAATGGTGTAGTGACTTCAGAAAGGATAGAATTCAATTGATATTACAAAGAGGCATAAAATGTTTACATAGAGACATTTTACTATTTGATTTGAACATTGCATGTCAGAGGTAAATATCTGATGTTTGCTGTTGGTTACCCAGCAAATGACATCGATGGGACATGAGATTCTGGATACCACCCCACTTATTTAATTCTAAGGAAGCGATTAGGAAACAAAGTACAGCAATTTCTTCTCAAAAAACCATTGTCATGAGAGGCCAACACAGACTCAAGTGCTAGGTAGCAGTGTCATGGTGACCTGTGTTAGACCACAAATTTTTGTAGGTCAAGAGAGGTTGGATATTGGCAATTTCATAATTTCCCATTTGATACAACTAGATCTTCTTATTGAAAGGTAACTGATATGGTTTGCATCTGTGTCCCCACCAAATCTCATGTTCAGTTATAATCCCCAGTGTTACAGGTGGGGGCTGGTGGGAGGTGACTGAATCATGGGGGCAGTTTCTCAGGGTTTGGCACTATCCCCCTTTGGTGCTGCATAGTGAGTGAGTTCTCATGAAATCTATTTATTTAAAAGTGTGTAGCATGCCCCCCGCCTTCCTCCTGCTCTGGCCACATAAAGGTATTTCTTCATAGCAGTGCAAGACGGACTAATACAGTAGCCTCGGCAAAGTGTGCAGAATGAAGGCGAAATGGAAAAAGAAACCAAGTTAGAACTTTTGTGGTGCTACAGGCAAGGAGTTTTTGTAATAGCAGCATTTACAAGGAATGGTTGAGTAGGTTCCTGAATCATTTCCAAACTAAAATGACGGATTACCAAGTGGACATGAGAGGCGAGAACGTGAGAATCACCAGGAAGACTCTGTGGTTTGCAATAAAAGACACTGAGAGCATTCCATGAGGTTCAACTTCTTCCAATGTCAAGAATTTTGAAAAAGGAAGAGTTTCTTTACACTTCTATACACTTTATTCTATATGCCAGAATTGGGTCCATGCTCATTCAAAAAAATGCATTTCTGTTTTAAAAACAAATGCTCGGCTGGGCAAGGTGGCTCACACCTGTAATCCTAGCACTTTGGGAGGCCGAGGAGGGCAGATTACTAGGTCAGGAGATGGAGACCATCCTGGCCAACAAGGTGAAACCCCGTCTCTACTAAAAATATAAAAATTAGCTCAGTGTAGTGGCGCATGCCTGTAATCCCAGCTACTCGGGAGGCTGAGGCAGGAGAATCACCTGAACCAGGGAGTTGGAGGTTGCAGTCAGCTGAGATTGTGCCACTGCACTCCAGCTTGGCAACAGAGTGAAACTCTATCTCAAAAAAACTAAAAAAAGAAAACCAATGCTCAAAAAACAAGTGACAAAACCTAGACTCCCCATGTTGCAAAATGGAACTTAGCATGCCTAGTGAGGAAGGAGGTGAGATGAGAACTGCCTGCCATGCACACTGTCACCCATCTCATCAGTGTGGGGTGCAGTTCCACCACTCTGCAGATACTGAGCTAGCACTTACCAGGAGGCAGGCTCAGGGCTGGGTGTGCAGCTGAAGAACACATTGCCTTTCCCTTCCCCAGCCCTTCTAGGCGAGGAGGCGGTCTGTTCAATGGGAATCTACAGTAAGAACCATGCAGGTTGTAACAGGGAAGTAAAGGCCAAAGCTGCAGCAGAAGAGTAAAGGGCTCTAATCTTATCTAGTGTGTTTTGATGTCCCTATACACACACACATGCACACACACAGTGGCACATACACACATGTACACCCACATACATATGCACACACACCCATACCCAGCAACGCATATGCAAATGCAGATATGCACACATGTACACACTCACATCCACACATATGCATAAACACATGCACACAATTCATATCTGCACATGCACAAATGCCTGTGCACATGTGTATGCACACACAGTCACTGCCACATACACATACCACCCCTGCGCATACCTAGACACACAGGACCACCCCCAAGCTCACTCTTTCTCACTGGGAACCTTCTCACTACTATTGAGACTCTGTGAGAGTTAATACTGACCGTCAACTTGATTGGATTGAAGGATGCAAAGTATTGATCCTGGGTGTGCTTGTGAGGGTGTTACCAAAGGATATTAACATTTGAGTCAGCGGGCTGGGAAGGCAGATCCACCCTTAATCTGGATGGGCACCATCTAATCAGCTGCCAGCAAATATAAAGCAGGCAGAAAAATATGAAAAGGTTAGATGGGCCTAGCCTCTCAGCCTACATCTTTCTCCCATGCTGCATGCTTCCTGCCCTCAAACATCGTACTCCAAGTTTTTCAGTTTTGGAACTCGGACTGGCTCCCCTTGCTCCTCAGCCTACAGACAGCCTATTGTGTGACCTTGTGATCGTGTGAGTTAATACTTAATAAACTCCCATATATATATATATGTACATATATATATTCCATTAATTCTGCCCCTCTAGAGTACCCTGACTAATACAAACTCAAAGAAAGTTTTTTTTCTGTCAGCCTTCCTTGGCCCTCCTGACATAAACAATTGTTGCTAAGCTTCTCCATCCCTGCTCCATGCCTGAGGATGTTTACAAGTTTGCTCCCTGTTTCCCCTTTTGTCCTGGTGATTTTATTAACAGTTATAAACAGTATTTCACATGAATGGCAGCTCCCGGTGAAGGGTCTGCAACTCTGAGGTTATGAGTCCTGTGAATGAGCTAATTTCTTACTTTATCACTGACATAGTCTTAAAGTGTGCTTTTCAAATGCATTTAGGTCAAGGAAAGCCTTTATTGGTACCCAAAGCTTAGATTCAGCAAACTCTGAGATTCCATTGTCTGTTGATAGTAAACAAAAAACAAGGAAAGAAAAATGTAAATGTCGGCTCTGGGTTTCTTCTCTGACAGGCACTGTTGCTGAGGAACGCTCTAGTGATCCATCACTTAACACGACTCCACTAGTCTCAGGCCAAGGTTAACACGCTAATTCTCTTTCTTTTTTAAGCATCTCCTGCATCTGATGTTTGCTTTCCATTACCTGGCCTCCCAGATTTTGCCCAAGGAAACTGAAGTTTCTCTTGGTGGTGGAACAACAAGACATGGGTTGGTTCCATGGGTATTGTGGCAACATCCCCCATCGTGGCAAAAGATGATGTGACTACTGCACAGAGCCCTGGCATGGAGCCTGTGGCCACCTCCGACAAACACCCACAAACACGCAACGGAGCTAAATAAAGAGCTGCTTCATGAGCATCCCTAATAGGGATGAGCAACACTCTTTCTCTGCCTCCTCAGAAAACACTGTTTGTTTGTTTGTGATGGAGTTTCGCTCTTGTTGCCCAGGTTGGAGTATAATGGAGTGATCTCAGCTCACTGCAACCTCTGCCTCCTGGGTTCAAGCGATTCTCCTGCCTTGGCCTCCTGAGTAGCTGGGATTACAGTCACACGCCACCATGCCTGGCTAATTTGTATTTTTAGTGGAGACGGGGTTTCTCCATGTTGGTCAGGCTGGTCTCAAACTCCCGACCTCAGGTGATCCGCCCACCTCGGCCTCCCAAAGTTCTGGGATTACAAGTGTGAGCAGAAAACACCTTTCTGGAACATCAAGCCAAAGGAAAGTAATTTATTTTGGGGATTGCGTGTTACATAATTAGTTTTTGGGAGTTCCTTGGGTAATTACAATCTGTAACATTTGTAATTGATTTGGTCAGATTAAAAATGGATGAGTTGGTGCATCTGTGAAACTAGCAAGAGGCCAAGGAGGAGTGGGAGGGGAAATGTCTCACTGAAGGAGACCAAGAGCAACATGGACTCAGGCCAAGCCCCAGATGACACCATTTCTGGAGCCAAAATTACAGCAGGCCTCCAAGATGTACACTCAGCAGGTAAGTTTTTTCCCAGAAAAAGACCACATTGGGAGGCCTAACATCTGAATGGCTCTTCATAACCATCAGAGGAGCTGCTGCCCCCTAGGGGCTTGTGAAGTCAGACAACTCAACTTAGCCCTGCATTGACCCGGGTATGTCAACTAGATTGGCATAAATGAAAATCAGTCATTTTGCAAAACAGGAGGAAGGAGTCCTTCTCTTGGAACAGATGAGGGCCAAAGAGAGGATGACTGGGGCAAGAGTATAGAAAGGAAGCTGCCACCTGCCAGACGTCCTCTTGGGTGGAACACCTCTGATCCCAGTCCTGTGAAAGGCTTTCTGCCTTCTGGGACTTTCATCGAAAGGCTCTTGCACCCTCTTGGTCTGACTCATGCTCCTGCCAGGGCTCCTTTGTTCTCCTGTCACAACCAAGTGTGCTGTGAACTGGAACAGTAGCTCTCTCTTCAGGCAGGGACCAGCTGCTGAGGGTTCTTAGACTCAGAGAATCCCATCCAAGTGGCTGTTCCTCCAATACTGAGAGCTCCAAACAGAGAGGAGGAGCTACTCCTGAAACACAGCTGCTGTAGAGGTTATGAGGGGAAGACCAGGCATTCAGGAAAAGGAGTAAAATATCCCAGTTGAGCAGGCTTATGAGCTAACATTGACTGAGCACCTACTGCCTACAAGGCATTGCGGAAAAACTACAAACTCTCAGAAACAGAGCCTTAAGGAAGTCCAGTAGAGGACAGATCTGTAGTGCAGATGATTACATTACAATGTGGTGGGCAAGTGCTTTACAAGAAAAACAGAAAGAGATTGAAGATATAGAAGAGAGAAACAAAAAAGAAGCAGAGAAAGAAAAGCAAAGGAGAAAGGAGGAAAATGGAAGTATCGAGGCCCACATTGGGCCGTAAACAAGAGGCCTGATGGATAGGAGGGATGGCCTTGTGGAGAAGAGAGTATTTTTCTCCAGAACAGGTATCAGCCAACTACATTCTGCAAGACAAATCTGGCCCACTGCCTGTTTTTGTAAATAAAGCTTTTGTTTTGGCGGCGTGGGAAATGCAGCCATGCCCATTTTTCACATATTGTCTGTGGCTGCTTCTGTGCTACAAGGGCAGAGTTGAATGATAGCAAGATAGAGCCTATGACATGCAAAGATTAAAATATTTACTACTCTTGGCCAGGCATGGTGGCTCACGCCTGTAATCTCAGCACTTTGGAAGGCTGAGGCAGGCAGATTACTTGAGGCCAGGAGTTAGGTGAAACCCCGTTTCTACTAAAAATACAAAAAATTAGTAGGGCATGGTGTTGTGCACCTGTAATCCCAGCTACTAGGGAGGCTGAGGCAGGAGAATCATTTGAACCTGGGAGGCAAAGGCTGCAGTGAGCTAAGATCGCGCCACTGCACTCCAACCTGGGCAAGAGAGCAAAACTCTGTCTCTACATAAACATATATATATAAATATTTACCACTCTTTGCAGAAGAACTTTGCCAAGCCCAGCTCAGGAACAAAGCCCTAATCAGGCTAGTCAGCCACAGGCAATCTCCCTCTGACCTGGAACCCATGGCAGCCACCATTCCCAAGAGGAACTTGTTCCCACAGTAGAGGGAGTTCCTGAGGAGTCAGTCTTCTTTTATCGGGAGCACCTAGCATCGAGGAGTCCGCAGCAGCATCACCTCCAGTCCCCTGGCTACTGATTCTGAGTGCACTCTGTCGGCGCAGCTTTCCTTCCACCCAGCCTCTGGTTTCTAAGGCCCTCTCTATTTATGGGTCTGGAGTCCTGCCCTGAAGCACGGACCGGGTTACTGGGTTGTGATCTTCCCACTCAACCCTGGCCTTCCCTTGTGGTTGAGACTCTTTGTTATCTGCTTGGAGGGGCCTCCTGGGCTGGGGCTTCAGAGTCCCTGGTATCCAAGATGGCAGCTGACTAGAAACTGAATTTAAATGCTCCACCCTTCAATATTTTGAGCATGAATATTGGCCTGGATCAAACTGGAGGTGGCTACACTCTCTTATTCTTAGTGAAAAAAGGACCCCAGCATTTGTGATAAATGAAATTCTGCCACCTGCCTGACAAAGCTGTTTGGATGTTTATGAGTTAAGGGATCACTTTGTTTCCTTCTTTACCAAGTACCTGCTAGTCCATATGGATTACCATATGCAATGGGGAGGAAGTCGGGTCTCACATTGAGGTGAGCTGATATCTCAGCCTTAGTCCCCTAGCCCAGCTTTCGCTGATCTCTACCCTATTCTTAATGGTAACCCCCTTAGGGGACCCTTTGTAATCTTTATCTTTAATCCAGCCTCTGAACATGGAGACCAGAAAGTTGGAGGAAAGCCAGGGCTTCAATATCCTATGCAAGCATTAATTTATTTCTTATAGAAAACAATCTATATGTCAGTGCTGTGCTAACATCGCATCTTTAATATTATGGCTGTAGCTTTAGGCCAGTAAGCATTAATAAAACAGACCTACTTGAACAGATGCAAGTCAGACACTAAAGAGAAAGTTATGAGGTTCAACGCTGATCCCAATGGCTCACTCATCTGTTCCTCTTCTATGGAATCTTCTGTTAAAAAGTTTTTTAAAAAACTCCAATTACACTGCAGCATTAATATGCTGTGTGTCTAAGCGAAACTGGCACATTTGTCAAGCACGCTCTGGATAGTGAGATGTGATTTGGCTCTGGGCTTGTCCCAGGTAGCAGACATGTTTGTAGGACCTAGATCTTATTTCTGGCGACTTATCTATGGTTACTGACAGCGGCATGCTGGAAGAATTTATTTCTCTCTCATAAGAACTTGGTCAGTTTTTTCCTACTCTTAAGATACCATCTTGCCCCCCACCCCCGCCAAAGAAAGAAAAAGAACCCCCTGGGAGTCATTCCTACATGTAGTTGTTTGGACTATTTGGTTGTCCAGGGTTGCTGATTGGGAAATAAATCCTCATCAATGGTACAGATGGGGCTAAGCATGGTGGCTCACACCTGTAATGCCAGCACTTTGGGAGGCGGGTGGATCATGAGGTCAGGAGACTGAGACCATCCTGGCCAACATGGTGAAACTCCGTCTCTACTAAAAATACAAAAATTAGCCAGGCCTGATGGCACATGCCTGTAGTCCCAGCTACTTGGGAGGCTGAGGCAGAAGAATTGCTTGAACCCAGGAGGTGGAGGGTGCAGTGAGCTGAGATTGCGCCATTGCACTCCAGCCTGAGAAACAGAGTGAGACTCCATCTAAAGAAAAAAAGAATGTTGACAGATAGATATGCTTCTGCCTGCCCTCTGACCAACCTGCTGATGAGATACTGGGTCTGGAGATAGATTGTTTGTGCAAATACAAACAGGAAGTTCCAGGATGCCTGATCTGAAGCTCGACCTTCTCTCTGAGTGGACTCCAAACGACCTCTCTTTCTTGCCATTTTCACTGCTGGAGTTGGAAAGTGACTCTGAGGACATTAAATATGACATTTTTCCGGAATCATTGATTTGAGTCATTCTACCCGTGGTAGAAAGGATCAGCTGACTGTCAAAGACAAGTGATCCCTTCCGCCGGCGCACAGTCGTTGTGGGAAGGGGCTGCCCAGCCCCAGTTCTAGGCAGGACTAGTTCTTACCAAGGAAATGATGCTGTGCTCTTGTCTCCTGTGGGTCAAAGTGACTAAGAAACATGTGTGTCTTCCACACAATCGCTCTCCCTGACCCATCTGCTGAATGAAAAGAACTCTGGGGACAGAGCAGAGGGCAGAGCCACAGGATGGAGGCACCTGGGCTCTGAGTAGCCATACTGAACACTTCCCGACCAGTATGAACCAGGAAACTAAGGAAATATGTTTGTTCACTGAGATGTGGTGTTAATCTGCTACAGCAGCTAACATCACCCAATTAATACAGAAAACATATGCAGCTAAAATAGACATGAATATATATTTGGAAAAATCTGAATTCTTCCCTTCCATAAAGAAGTATACATATTTGCAATTCCCACATTCATAGATGCAGGATCCAAGGACCAACTGTCTTGAAAAGCCAACAGGTTGGCCAGGCCCGGTGGCTCACGCCTGTAATCCCAGCACTTTGAGAGGCTGAGGCGGGTGGATCACAAGGTCAGGAGATCAAGACCATCCTGGCTATGGTGAAACCCTGTCTCTACTAAAAATATAAAAAATTAGCCGGGCGTGATGGCGGGAGCCTATAGTCCCAGCTACTCGGGAGGCTGTGGCAGGAGAATGGTGTGAACCCGGGAGGCAGAGCTTGCAGTGAGCCAAGATCACACCACTGCACTCCAGCCTGGGCAACAAAGTGCGATTCTGTCTCAAAAATACAAAATAAAAATAAAAAATATATTAAAAAATAAAAAAGAAAAGACAGCAGCTTTGAATTGAATTTGCTCTTAAACCCTCTTGGACATAGGCTTCTGAGTCATGAAGGCTATAAAGTCACTGACCCAGTGCTCAGTACTAATTGGTATCAATTAAATGTCAATTTCCATCATCTTCTCAGTTTTTAATCTCTAACTGAATAGAGGGATGCTACTCATACACTCTACATTGCGGAGGCGTAATCAAATATAAAGAATATAGCCACTAGCCACTTGATCAAAAGCAAAAACAGAAAAAGGAAGCCTACATGAAAGGAAGGCATAGAAACCTTTCTTGGCCACAAGTAGACAGAAACACCATCTGCTCTTGCCTGATACTGCTGTTGTCCTTCATGTATGGTTATTGTCAGACTTTGATACAGATGTTTTGTTTTGTTTGAGACAGGGTCTTGCTTTGTCACTCAGACTGGAGTGTACTGACACAATCTCAGCTCACTGCAGCTTGGACCTCCCAGGCTTCAAGTGATTCTCCTGCCTCAGCCTCCCAAGTGGCTGGGATTACAGGCATGCAATACCATGCCCAGTTGATTTTTTAAATTTTTGTATAGATGGGGTTCCACTATGTTGCCCAGGCTGGTCTCAAACTCCTGGGCTCAAGCAATCCTCCTGCCTTGGCCTCCCAAAGTGCTGAGATTACAGGCGTGAGCCACTGCACCTGGCCCTTGAAATTGTTTTGATCTCTTTAGAAATCATTGTAAGGAAGAAAAGGCCAGTTCACAATATAGTTTACATCACCTTATGAATTTTATTTTGTGCTTATTTAAAAAATAATTTTGTCCCAGCTATTCAGGAGGCTGGGGCAGGAGAATTGCTTGAACTCGGGAGGTGGAGTTGCAGTGAGCCGAGATTGCACCACTGCACTCCAGGCTGGGTCACAGAGTGAAACTCAGTCTCAAAAATAAATTTCGAAATATTAAAATATTTTTGATTCTGGATTATGTAACACTAGAAGTGAATAATTTTGATGCTTTTTCAATTTTTCTGACAGCCGTCCTAATAAAGACATCACATTATCCCCCTGCTTTTTTCTTTCAATTGAAGCCTCTATTTCTAACCAACTTGCCAGCAGAATATGGTGGTTTTTAAAATCTTTATCATTTTTTACTATATGTAAAATGAATTCATACTCTTTATAACTGTACATTAAATTCAGACAATAGAGAAGTGCAAAAGAAAAAACAGGGAAATGGGATCATGTTATACATCTAGTTTGCCAATTTGTTTTCCTGATTAAACCATTTATCTTGGGTATCTCTTCATGTCCCTCCTTCCCATGGCAAATGCCCTCAATACATTTAAAGTCCTGAGGTTTGCCTTAAGAGATGAAAGCGAACAAGTGATGTTAACTCCAACATTCCCTCAGCACTGACAGCTTTTTAATTCCAGCCCAGGTCTCATGAGTGTGGTCAGAAACATCCAGGCCCAAGGAACTCATCTGGACAGGGATGTGCCCAGAGAGGTGTGAGTTTTCCAAGCTTTATTCAGAGCTGGTTCCCTACAAAGGCATCTTTGTGGCAGGAACCTGCAAGTGAATACTGCCAGGGAGAAGAATGCTAATTACTCGAGTATGGTGGCTGCATGTCTAGATAAATCACTTGTTATGGAGATTCTGGATGTGTCAACTCAAAGTTCAGAGTAATTAAACAGGGGAGCAAGACTGAGCCTCAGACACAGATGGGTACACCAGGGTGAGGATCCCTCCTGCACACACGATAGTCATCACAAGTCATACTTAAATAAAAGTGGTATCTCCACAAGGCTGAGATGGGCTATAGAAGCTGCTGCCAGATCTCTATATTCCACGGAGGTGCCTGCCTGGTTCTCTAAGATCTCTGGGCATTGGACCAGGAGGATGGCACCCAGGGGCAAGATTGCCTGTTTCAACAATGCCACTGTGTGTTAGGACAAGCAAAAACAGCCAAAACTCCTATGCACCCTTGTCTTCCGGTTTTTCTGCTGGAAGTGACAGCATCCAAGAATCAAGGAATATAGCTGAGGGAGGAGAGATCTTGGAGTTATCACAGAAGAAAGGATAGCAGGGGTAAAATACATTCTCACTATAAGTTGTATGGGATAATAAAGTGAGTTAAGTTAAATATTAAGATAAATATGTGTCTCAAGGTCGTGAATAATAATAGTAAGAATAAAAGCAGCTACCTTTTGTGATGTTCTCTCTTGACTCAGGCATATGAGATGCTTGGCTCATTCACTCTTCACAGCAGAACCTATTCAGCATTTATTTATTTTCCTTATTTGAGGAAACTGAAGATCAGAAACATTAAGGAACTTACCCAAGTTCCACTTGCCAAGCCATGGTAAAGTGGCTGCTCAAATGCAAAACTGTCTACTCCCAAATCCATGTTCTTTTCATGATTCCAGAGAATACGGAGGAAGTAAAACCTCCTCAGAACCAATGTCCTTAGAAGGGAAGGTCCCTCATTACACTCTCTGACCCATGTAGGTGTGGAGGCATCAGGAAAGATCTGAGATTCCTCAAACCCAAGGATAACATTCCTACCAATTGAAAATTCCAGTTTCCAACATCACCATCTCCCGTCTAAACCTTACAAAATATCTACTCATTTTCATCTCCAATTTTTTTTATTTCACCTGGTAAAAAATTTATGGCAAAGTGTATCAATTGAGAATATCCTTCTTGTTAAATGCCACACTAACTTCCTGGGCACAATGCCCATCTTGGTTTAATTGATCTCTACTAATTAAGAGAGAGCTTTGTAAAGTACAGTTGTTACGTTTAATTGATATGACCTATCCATCTGCTACTAGCACAAATATTTGTGACAGTGGAAAGAGTTGTCAGAGAGGAAACATGCCAGGGTTTTATTACCGCTGCTAAAACCCAACATAACTTAATGCAAAGAAGTCTCATCCTGCCGTTCAGTCTTCCTGCTGCTTACATTTCAGTCCCAGGAGATTTGATGGGCCTAAGGGTGTATTAATCTGGGATCATTTGGTTGCAAGAAAGAGAAACACATTAAACTAGTTCATGGGAAATTGTGGGTTTGCTCTAAAAGAGTATCTTGTCAGTTTTCCTCCATAGAAACCTGATGGACTTAGAAAGCAGCAAGTGTCCGAAAGTTCTATTACAAACAAAATGTTAATGAAATCAGACATCTCTGTGTAAAAGCTAAGGTGTAGCTGAGGGAAAGCAGTTGTTGGAAAGTGCTGAGTGGACTGGAAGGAAGAAGAGTGAAAATAAACTTATGATACCAAATGGGGGCCAGATGCAGTGGCTCACACCTGTCATCCCAGCAGTTTGGGAGGCCAAGGCAGGCAGATAACCTAAGGTCAGGAGTTCAAGACTAGCCTGGCCAACATGGTGAAACTCTGTCTCTACTAAAAATACAAAAATTAGCTAGGTGTGGTGGTGGGCACCTGTAATCCCAGCCATTCAGGAGGTTAAGGCAGGAGAATTGCTTGAACCCAGGAGGTAGAGGTTGCAGTGAGCCAAGACCACACCATTGCACCCCAGCCTGGGCAACAAGAGTGAGACTCCATCTCAAAAAAAAAAAAAAAAAAAATGGGGAGAGAAGTGATGCCATCAATAATTAATGAAATGAGAAAGGTTAAACTGGTAACAATTGAGGAACAAAAATGGTGATATAACTGGAGAAGGAGGAGGGGTACTGGGAAGGTAGATCATGGTATGTATTGGTTAGCTACTGCTGCATAACAAACTACCCCAAAACTCAGAGGCTTGATACAATAATCATTTATGATTGTTCACCCATCTGTAGATGTGCTAGAATTCAGCTGATCTAGGCTGGGCTAGCCAGATTGCTTTGCTCCTTGTCTGCAAGTCTACAATTCACTGGGATGGTGTTGCCCTACATCTTCTATCCTTCTCCCAAGACCAGCAGGCTAGACAGATGATGACAGAGGTACAACAGAACAGACCCTACCTACTACACAAGCATCTTTCTTTCTTCTTTCTTTCTTTCTTTCTTTCTTTCTTTCTTTCTTTCTTTCTTTCTTTCTTTCTTTCTTTCTTTTCTCTTTCTTTCTTTCTTTCTTTCTTTCTTTCTTTCTTTCTTTCTTTCTTTCTTTCTTTCTTTCTTTCTTTTCTCTTTCTTTCTTTCTTTCTTTCTTTTCTTTCTTTTCTTTCTTTCTTTCTTTCTTTCTTTCTTTCTTTCTTTCTTTCTTTCTTTCTTTCTTTCTTTCTTCTCCCAGGTTCAAGCAATTCTCCCACCTCAGCCTCCTGAGTATCTGGGATTACAGGTGTACACCACCACGCCCCACTAATTTTTTGTATTTTTAGTAGACATGGGGTCTCATCATGTTGGCTGGTCTCGAACTCCTGGCTTCAAGTGATCTGCCCACCTTGGCCTCCCAAAGTGCTGGAATTACAGGTATGAGCCACTGTGCCCAGAACCACAAGCATTTTTCTAACCCCTACTTACATCATGCCTGCAAACATCCCATTAACCAAAGCACATGATATGGCTGAGCCCAAAGTGAAAAACAGGATATGTAAGTGGGCAGAACTGCAAAGCCACAAGGAAATGCTCCTGGAGATGGGTGGGGGTGGGGTGAAGCCTTGGAACTAATGGGGGCAGGAAAGATGGATGGTGGTACAGGTGAACTAAATTCTCATCAACCAAAGCAGAAGCCAATAGATTGTCTCCTATAGGGTTGGTGGTGTAGAGGACTGAAAATTAAAATAGACGTGTTTCCTTCTGAAGTGTAGCACTCAGAGAAGGAGGGGGAAGTCAATGTTTACTAACCTTTTATTTGTTCTTTGAATTTTTTTTTTTTTTTTTTTTTTTGAGATGGAGTCCTGCTCTGTCATGCAGGATGGAGTGCAGTGGCGCGATCTTGGCTCACTGCAACATCCACCTCCCTGGTTTAAGTGATTCTCCTGCCTCAGCCTCCCAAGTAACTGGGATTACAGTCACATGCCACCACGCCCAGATAATTTTTTTTTTTTTTTGTATTTTTAGTAGAGATGGGGTTTCACAATGTTGGTCAAGCTGGTCTTGAACTCCTAACCTCATGATCCTCCCATCTCAGCCTCCCAAAGTGCTGGGATTACAGGTATGAGCCACTGTGCCCAGCCCTGAATTTTTAAACTGTATATAATTATTAAAGATGTTTTTAAAATTAATTAAAAATTTAAAAACATACTGTTTTTAACTGTATATAATTATTAAAGATGTTTTAAAAACTAATTAAAAATTTAAAAACAGACACTGTCCACTATGTACAATACAGCAGATCAAAGACTGAAAAGGCACAATCTTCTCCCGTAAGGAATTCCTAGGATCATGAGGAAGATGGACTCTAAACAAAGAGCAGCAACATTGCCCCATTAAATAAGAGAGCACAGTGCTACTGCAGTGAAAAGGAGAAGGGCACTCAGTTCCCAGACTGATCAGGCAAGACAACAGAGGCAGAGACATTCAAACTGAGTCTTACAGTACAGGAGCCTGAGAACAGCTTCTTTCTCCTGCCCCAAATCTTTAGAAATGGAGAACCACTTGTTTAAGCCTATACCTACCCTAGAAAGGAAAAAGGAGTGCCCTTGGTGGGTGGGTATATTAGTCCATTTTCGCACTGCGATAAAGAAATACTTGAGACTGGGAAATTTATAAAGAAAAGAGGTTTAATTGGCTCATGGTTCTGCAGGCTATATAGGAAGCATAGCGGCTTCCGCTTCTGGGGAGCCTTCAGGAAGCTTCCAATCACGGCAGAAAGTGAAGGGAGAGAGAGGCACTTCAAGTGGCCGGAGCAGGAGGGAGACAGCAGGAAGGTACTACACACCTTTAAGCAACTGGATCTCATGAGAATTCTGTCCTGAATACAGCACCAAAGGAATGGTGCTAAACCATTTATGAAGGATCCACTCCTGTGATCCAGTCACCTTCCACCAGACCCCACCTCCAACATTGGGGATTACAATTTGACATGAGATTTTTGCAGAGGCATACATCCAAACTACATCAGTGGGTAACTATGGTAAATAGCCCAAATGCAAGGGGTATTCAAGTGAAGAGGACACCCACAGCCTGAAACATACTCAGAAAGCTGCTGCAGCACTTATGGGCATATACCCCAAAGAATGGAAAGCAGGAATTCAAAGAGATACTTGTACACCTACGTTCATAGCAGCCTTACTCACAATAGCCCACAGGGTGGAAGCAAACTAAGTGTCCACGAACAGAAGAATGGGTAAACCAAACATGGTACATGCATACAATGGACTATTATGCAGCTTAAGAAAGAAGTAAATCCTGGCACAGGCTACCACATGGAAGAACCTTCGAGACATGATGCTAAGTGAAATAAGCCAGTCACAAAAGGACAAATGCTGTGTGATTTCACTTACATGAAGTACCTAGAGTAGTTGAATTCATAAGACAGAAAGTAGAAGGTGGTTTCCAGAGGCCTGGGGAGGGGAATGGAGAATTATTGTCTAATGGGAATGGAGTTTCAGTTGGGAAAGATGAAAAAGTTTCAGAAATGGATGATGCTAATGGTGGCACAGCAATTAAAATGTACTTAATGCTACTAAACTGTATACTTTAAAATGGTTTAAATGGCAAATTTTATGTTTTATGTATCCTGCCACAATGAAAAAAAAAGCGGGGGGGAAGGTAAGCTATGAGGAAGCTGGACGAGGGCTGTGGGGAGCTCACAGCTGGGAGGCATGGTATACAAGCATGAGGGCACTGAGGGCATCTATTCTCGGGGATAACATGGAGTTTCCCAGAAGGGGCCTGGACAAGTCAATGTGCACCTCCTGCTGAGGCAGGGGAGTGTGGGCCGCTCCATTGGAAAGGCAGCAAGATCCCATGCAGCTTAAGAAGGAAAGAAATTCTGGCACAGGCTATCACATGGAAGGACCTTCAAGACATGATGCTAAGTGAAATAAGTCAGTCACAGAAGAACAAATACTGTGTGACTTCACTTACATGAAGTACCTGGAGTATTCAAATTCGTAAAACAGAAAGTAGAAGGTGGTTTCCAGAGGCCTGGGGAGGAGAATGGGGAGCAAGATCCCATTCATGTAAGGGAGATAAAACACTAAACAAGAATATGCTCCCATAGGAACACTTATCAGGGGAACCTACCCCCAATACTTCAATTTAGGTTCTTTCTATTTTTCCATAAGTGTCCATCAGCGGAGAAATAAAGAGAAAGAGTACAAACAGAGGAATTTTACAGCTGGCCTGCCAGGGGTGACATCACATATTGATAGGACCATGATGCCCCCCTGAGCATCAAACCAGCAAGTTTTTTACTAAGGGTTTCGAAAGGGGAGGGGGTGTAACAACAGGGAGTAGATCACATGATTCAAAGGACAAAAAGGGGAATTACTGATAAGGGTCCAACAAAGATCACAAGGCAAAGGGCAAAAGCAGAACTACTGATAAGGGTCTATGTTCAGCAGTGCACGTATTGTCTTGATAAACATCTTAAACAACAGAAAACAGGGTTCAAGAGCAGAGAACCAGTCTGACCACAAATTTACCAGGGCAGAGTTTTTCCCCACCCTAATAAACTTGAGGGTACTGCAGGAGACCAGGGCATATCTCAGTCCTTATCTCAACTGCATAAGACAGACACTACCAGAGTGGTCATTTATAGACCTCCCCCCAGAATGCATTCCTTTCCCAGGGTATTAATATTCCTTGCTAGGAAAAGAATTTAGCAATATCATCCCTACTTGCACATCCGTTTATAGGCTCTCTACAAGAAGAAAAATATGGCTCTTTTTGCCTGACCCCGCAGACAGTCAGACCACATGGTTGTCTTCTCTTGTTCCCTAAAAATCACTGTTATTCTGTTGTTATTCAAGGGTGCACTGATTTCATATTGTTCAAACACACATGTTTTACAATCAATTCATACAGTTAACACAACTATCACAGTGGTCCTGAGGTGACGTACATCCTCAGTTTACAAAGATAACATGATTAACAGATTAAAGGAAGACAGGCATAAGAAATTATAAAAGTATTATTTGGGAACTGATAAATGTCCATATTAAAATGAAATCTTCACAATTTGTGTTTCTCTGCTGTGGCTCCAGCCGGTGCCTCTGTTCGGGGTCCCTGACTTCCTGCAACATCTCTCCCTTTCTTTTATATAAATGTGCCATGGTGATGAAGGCTTGTTCGTTCTCTCGGTTTTGATGAAGGATTCTTTGACTTGTCGGGCACACTAAAAACAAGCCGGTAGAAACATGATTCAAAATTTACTACAGTGGAGCCCTCAATAGACTTAATCCAAGTAGTGGGGTTTAGTCCAGAAAGACTTTCTGCCACCTGATCTAACGCCTCAGCTCCAGGCACAATGGATAAATGAGCTTGAGAGGCTTCAAAAATGTGTTTCTTTAATTTAGTTATGTCCAAGGATAAACTGTCTTCGCTACCCAGAAAGTGTCCTTTGACCATCTCCCATGAATCATCAGTCTTGTTGTAGGAATATGGTGTGATACAGAAATCAGAAGTTTTCCAATTGCACTGTATTTGCATGTGATGTTCTAGACTCATTAGCCAATCTCCAGGCCAAATAACAGACTGTCTTAAATCATTAATCTGATTAGCTAATTTTTGATCAATGCCTTGTTGAGAATTCCACATTTGGGTGGAATTGGCTTGCCAATCATTAACAAAATGAGCCGTTTGAATAGATTGGTGTAATGCCACTCCAGCAGTGGTGGCCAGCGCAGTGACTGTAATTAGGCCCATGATCACAGCGATTAAAGTGAAAACAAATCTCTTAGATCTTTTGAGAATTCATTGTAACACTTCATTAAATTAAATGCATTGAGGGGGAAGATTCCCAAGGTCTGGGTAAAGTTACCGGTATCCAGACTCCTTCTCCAGCTCCAACCAACATTATACTTTTCCTGGAGTCAAAACGGGAGTTAACGCAAGTGTATAAATGACAATTAATGCATTGGACAGTTTGTTAGTCCAAATTTTGATATTTCCCACTAACGGCATGTAAGGAGGCTTAGCACAACTCTGTATAGGAATAGTCAGGTTGGTGGTAAACAAAGCAGAATGTTTGAATCGATGTTGATACTGAGGAAGAAGAGTGGCAGTGGCAACGCCCAACGTTCTCTGCCATAAAGAAGCAATCCGAGGTGCCCGGGGATGCTGAAGGGGTAGAGAGGGATACCTGGGTCGAGAAGAATTATCATAATGCAAACTAGAGTCCCACAATGGGGGCTTGGCATCAAAAAGAGGAAAAGGGTTCAAAGGGGATTTATCATGGGATTCAGAATCACGAATGTGAGGAGCGGTAGTGGAGACAACAGACAGAAAAGTTTCCCCTTCCCATACTTGCAGTCCGGACATGGCAATAGCCAATTTCCAAAGTTCTGAGTGTTCTGGGCACAGAATGGAGAATATCACACGAGGCTTCAAGGGGGTAATGTCCTTATCTTCCCATTTTAAGGGAAAGAACAAGCTGAACCACCTATGCAAAGTAGGATGATGATCCTAGTCCTCCAAATAAGAAATAAAACAAGTAGCCTCCAGGCATTCCCTTCCACTAGAGGAGCAATTGTTTTTTAAATAGCCCTTTGGTGCCCAGTCTATTACTAAACCATATGAGTCATTTTTTAATACTACTGCATGTGAGTTAACACAATCTTCCCAAATTAAAGTTTTAGATGGGCCCTCAAAATTTTCAGGACATGGTTTTCCTACAGGTTTATATTGAAAGTATGGGGTATCTCCTATTACTCCCCTTTTTATTTGTCTTAAAGGAGAAAGGGAGAGGCCAGAGACCAAATGTCCCCATTCTCCTGTGGCTAATCTCTCCGGAAGATAAGCAGCCCAAAGTTGAGTTTCTAGATGGATACCACCAGGTGCATGTCCAAGGCACAGAGGAAGGTATTTATAACCCATAGTAACATTAAATGCAGTGCCTTCTTCTCCTGGTTGAGTGGGGCAAAGGTCATCTGTAGCTCCAGACATCCACACACTATCGTTAGTATAGATTTTCACAGGAGCATCCATCCAGGTGAGAGGTCGAATAAGTGGAGGAAAAGGCACATAAGCCCAATAAGAATAATTTGTGTAGCAGGTAAATCAGTTTGGGGGAAACTGGTGAGACATAAAGTATAAGGAGGAGAATTATTAAATAAAACCTATAGTAAGCAAGATCCAATGCTGAAGGAGGAAGGAAGAGAAGAACAGGAGGATGTTATTTTCAGGCTAATAGAAATGGTGAGATTTTTAGGTTCATAAGGAGAAAAAGAAAGGGAATTAGGAGAAGTGGGATTAGTTAGAGGGGTCTCCACTGCCATTAGTGAGGATTGAACCAGACCCATTTTGATTTGGTGTGCCAGTTTCTGAGGAGTTGGCACAGATCTCACCACATATGAGGGTGGTCTCTGATGGGGACATCTCTTCCCTGTGGTTTTCATTGTCAGTATTCACATGAAGTTTAAGTCTCCTAGTGGGCACCCAGACAGGGTACTGATGATCTCCTGGTGAAACACAAGCATACCCTCTTCCCCATGTTATAATTTTTCCAGGTTCCTAGGTATTGGTTTGGGAGTTTTTCCATAACAATGTCTTGCCTTCATTTAGGGAGAATTTTTTGCCTGTATAATGGCTGTCAGTTGCAGTCAGAGTATTGTCTTTAGGAACATTTAGAAAGTTTAAAGTAAACAATGCTAAATGTAATTGAGGTAAATTTTGTCATTGGATGGAACACATGGCTATTTTACACTCATGGTTCGCATTCTCAAAAGCTAATATACAAAGGAGAATACCTTGAATGCACTCATCAGAGACAGATTTTTTTCAACAGCATCTTGTAATGTAGCCAAAAAATCAGGATATAATTTATTGTGACCCTGTTTAACAGTAGTAAAAGAAACAGGAGCTTGGCCTGGGATGTGTAATTTATCCTAAGCTCTCATACATACCTTTGTTACTTGTTCCATGGTGAGAGCATCAAAGCCTAATTGAGTGGTAGTATCAGAGAAATTATCAGTCTGTGAGCTGAGCCTGAGTAATTGGAATGCCATCAGCCTGATTTAGCTGAGCCTGCAGACGGGCCTCCTCTGACCACCAGGTATGGAATTGTAAATGCTGAGATGGAGTTAGAACAGCTTTTGACAAAAGGTCCCAGTCTAAAGGAGGCAAAATGACCTCAGTACAAAGAGTCTGTAATACTATTTTAACACATGGAAAGTAGGACCATACTTAGTGCAAGCATCCTTGAATTCTTTTAAAAAGGTAAGACTGAGTGGCGCATATTGATGCATTTGTACCCCTTCAGCATTGGGAGGTTCCAGCATCACTGGATAAGCCTACGCCTCTAATCCATTTGTTTCTTTGTTGTGGTGTAATAAGCGTTGCATAGAAGTTTCAAAAACAGGCACATGAGATGGAGTTGGCACAGAAATGACAGGAAAAGTATGCGTAGATAAGGGAAACTGAGGTTGAGGAGGTCAGACCGGTATGAGAGTGTGAGAAAGGGGCATTGGGGGAGCAGAAGAGGCAGAAGCATGCTGGTGATTATTGTCCCAATCCTGTGCAACCAGAGTGGCAGGGGCATCCATGCATGAAGAAGGGTACAGAGAAGCAGTTTGGGTGGATGGCAAAGTGGCCAGTTCAGGGACTGAAATGACAGGAGGGTGAGGGGCTGCGGTGGATGGGGGAGGGCCTGCAGAATTACAGGTAAATTGTAGTTTGGTCCCAGAGCCATTAGATGGCTCCAAAGGCAAAGACTGCAAAGGTTTGGAGAGGGAAGAGTTAGCATAGATATGGTCCCGGGCTGTCCAAGTCAGGACTGTGAGTACTGCAAATACCGGCTCTTTGTGAAAAGAAATAAGATCATCAGAGGGTGACATTAAGCCAAAGTCACTGGAGTTAAATATTGAATCCTCAACATCATCAGGTTGGGGAGGAGTAGGCAAAGGGAGAGGCTGAGCAGATAACCAAGGCGGAGCGGGAGAGGAAAGCTGAGGAAGAGGTAGAGGGTCACCAGATTCAGAAAACTGTGGTAACTGCAGGGGGTCACGGGATTGGTATGTCATTAGGACTGCACGTACCAAGGCCCAATCACCTCAAACAGTGATGGGAACATAATTCCCTGTTGGGACCAGTTCCCAGAATTTTGCACGAACACGATCCCATAGTTCCACATCTAATGTTCTCTTTTCAGGAAACTAAAGACAGTGTTCCTCCACTGCCCTGAATAGGGTGACCATATTTTCCATGGGCGCTCGAACTCCTCCCTGTTTTAACGAGAGTTTAATATAGCAGAGATAAGTATAATGTTTAGACTCCATGTGACCCATAGTTACCCAGGACAATACACAGATGACTCACCAATCATCAGGGAGCCGAACAAGCATTTCTGTGAACCAGCCTGATGCACCTACCAAAGGGAATCAGGTTCCCACATGCACTCAGGAAAAAGAAAACCACGCAGGCATGCCAGACATTGGGAGAACCCACTCCCAATATTTCAACATAGGTTCTTTCTATTTTCCATACATGTCAGCTGGCTGAGAAATAAAGAGAAAGAGTACAAAGAGAGGAATTTTTTTTTACAGCTGGGCCACCGGAGGTGACATCACATATTGGTAGGACCATGATGCCCCCCAAGCCTCAAACCAGCAAGTCGTTTGTTAAGGATTCCAAAAGGGAGGGGCTGTAAGAACAGGGAGTAGATCACATGCTTCAAAGGACAAAAAGGGGAACTACTGATAAGGGTCCAACAAAGATCACAAGGCAAAAGGCAAAAGCAGAACTACTGATAAGGGTCTATGTTCAGCGGTGCATGTATTGTTTTGATAAACATCTTAAACAACAGAAAACAGGGTTCAAGAGCAGAGAACCAGTCTGACCACAAATTTACCAGGGCAGAATTTTTCTCCACCCTAATAAACCTGAGGGTACTGCAGGATACCAGGGCGTATCTCAGTCCTTATCTCAACTGCATAAGACAGACACTACCAGAGTGGTCGTGTATAGACCTCCCCCCAGAATGCATTCCTTTCCCAGGGTATTAATATTAATATTCCTTGCTAGAAAAAGAATTTAGCGATATCTTCCCTACTTGCACGTCCATTTATAGGCTCTTTGCAAGAAGAAAAATATGGCTCTTTTTGCCCAACCCCACAGGCAGTCAGACCTTATGGCTGTCTTCTCTTGTTCCCTAAAAATCACTGTTATTCTGTTCTTATTCAAGGGTGCACTGATTTCATATTGTTCAAACACACATGTTTTACAATCAATTTGTACAGTTAACACAATTATTACAGTGGTCCTGAGGTGATGTACATCCTCAGCTTACAAAGATAACATGATTAACAGATTAAAGCAAGACAGGCATAAGAAATTATAAAAGTATTATTTGGGAACTGATAAATGTCCATATTAAAATGAAATCTTCACAATTTATGATCCTCTGCTGTGGCTCCAGCCGGTCCCTCCATTTGGGGTCCCCGACTTCCTGCAATGGTCACTCATTTTTCCTAGAAGAAGATCTGGAAGCGTACTCGTGACTGTGGCTGTCTTTGGGGAAAGGCTTGAAACCTGTAGTAAAAGAAGTGATTAGCATTACCTGAATGTTTGGATTTTTTAACACCAAGAATGTATTTGGGCATTCATATAAGAATAACTTAAGTTTAAATGAGAAAAGTTGGCTAGGTGCAGTGGCTCACACCTGTAATCCCTGTGCTTTGGGAGGGTGAGACAGGAGGATTCCTTGGGCAAGATAGCAAGACTTTGTCTCTACAAAAATAAAAAGTAATTAGCCAGATGTGGTGGCCTATGTCTGTAGTCCCAGCTACTTGGGAGGTTGAGATGGGAGGATTGCTTAAGCCCAGATTTTCAAGGCTGCAGTGAGCTGTGATCTCACTACTGCATGCCAGCTTGGGCAACAGAGTGAGACCCTGTCTCCAAAAAAAAAAAGAGAGAGAAAAGGATGGCACAATAGTTTCTTAGTCTTAACCACATACATTAACAAAAATAGTAGGGTCTATTTTATTTGACAACATCCATCCACCAAAAGTTCAAGTTCTATTAGTTTTCATATACTTAAAAAAAAATTTCCCTTGGAAAGTTCACCTTGACATATCTTGGGGGAACATAGAATGTGGAGAATCGTTTCTGTTGCTCTCCCCCACCCCACCCCATGCCAACATCCTGCATCTCTGTGCTGAACATCAGGGAGCCGCTAGCCTTGTCAGCCTTCACATTAGGCCTGCCCCGTCCCTGCTGCAGATCAGCAGCCTGTCTCGGCTTGTTGGAACTCCCCCTTGGTGTGTTGGAGACATTGAGACATTGTGAGAAAAGTGTGGAACCAGGAGTCAAAGAAGTTTCAGTCCTGGCTTGGGCTACTTATTGTTCAAAATTGGCTTTTCATTTAAATGTCTGTGTTTCTGTTTCCTTGTTTGAAAAATGTTATAGTATATGGCCATTGTAAGGTTGTTGCAAAAACTCAAAGGAGAACACAGACATTTAAGATAGTCTGCTTGCGCCGGCATGGCAGCTCACGCCTGTAATCTCAGCACTTTGCGGGGCTGAGGTGGGAGGATTTCTCGAACCCAGGAAGAGGCTAGGCTACACTGAGCCATGTTCATGCCACTGCACCCCAGCCTGGAGTCTGGGTAACAAAGCAAGACTTTATCTCAAAAAAAAAAAAAAAAAAGACTTTTTGTCTTTTAAGTTCTGGGATACATGTGCAGAACCTGCTTGTTTGTTACATAGGTATACATGTGCTATGGTGGTTTGCTGTACCTATCAACCTGTTGTCTGGGTTTTAAGCCCCGTATGCATTAAGTATTTGTCCTAATGCTCTCCCTCCCCTTGCCCCCTACCCCACAACATGCCCCAGTGTGTGATGTTCCCCTCCCTGTGTCCATGTGTTCTCATTGTTCAACTCCCGCTTTTGAGCGAGAACAGGCAGTGTCTGGTTTTCTGTTCCTGTGTTAGTTTGCTGAGAATGATGGTTTCCAGCTTCATCCATGAACCTGCAAAGGACATGAACTCATCCTTATAAAAAAGACATTTTGTCTTTGGGAAATAAATATTGAAGATTAGCCTGAAATGGACAGTGGTTTGGATGTGATACATGCATCTCCAACTAAGTTGTAAACTTATCCAAGTCATTGTCCACCGCGGCTCCCACAAAGCTTTTAGACTTGTCTTCGCTGGTGATCTTGCTTTGATGTGCTATGAAAGGCTGTCCCAGCAGATGGCAGAAGAGAACTGAGTCAGGAAAAACCAGCATGGGCATTTCAGTGTGAACTGTGAACTGGGTAAAGCTTCTTCTGCACCTTAATGTCCCTGCCGCAGTATTTCTACACATTGACTTCACAATCGCTACTGAAATTCCCTAATAAAGGTGGCTCAGCAAAGGCATGAGGGTTATCACTCTACCCAGACACCACGTCACTGAGACTCACTTAGGAAGAATATTCATTTCCTGAGTACTTCCGTAGTACTGGAAACGGGGATGAATACAAAACAGTCCCTGTTCCCTCCGAGTTCACAGTCCATCTGAGATCAAATAAGGACAGAACAGTTTGCATTTTGCCGGGTTGTCTTCTAATAACAATAATTTCCTGAATGTTTTCAGGTTGCCTGCTTTAGCCATATGTTCTTCTCTGGCCACTTCTCTCCAGCCCCAGCCTCAAGTCCAACTCATCATCTCTGGCCTGGGCCAGCGCAACAACTTCCTAAGGGAGCTGCCTCTGCTCTTATCCACTTCCAATTTATTCTCACAGTATAGACAAGGTAATCTTTTAAAAATGCAAATGCAATTACACTGTGCACCACCTACTCAAAAGATCTAATGGTTTTGTATTGACCTCATAATAATACCACTACCCTTAATCTTACTTACAAGGCTTTTTGTGATCCGATCCCTGTTTTTCTTCTAACTTATCTCACCCTGTCCTCCGGCAATCAACTCAAGAGACTGACTTTCAGTTTCCCAAATGATTTTTATCCCCTCCTGGATTTACCCAAATTGCTTTTCTCTTTACCTACAATGCCTTAAAACTAAAACTCACTCCCTCCCATCTACCCATCCTCCTTAACTTGGCTAACTAGTATTTATTCTTCAGCTCTCAGGTTAGATGTCCTTTCTTGTGGGAAACTATCCCTGACAGTACAAGGCTGGGCCGAATAACCCTCCTGGGTACTCGAGAGCACCCTCTGCTTCCATTCCCCTCGCATTTACCATATTTCTTCATAATGAGTTTGCATATCTTCCCCTGTCTACTGTAAGCTCCTGGCACATGAGGACCTCCTCTCACACAGCAATGTATCCCCATTTCTTGACACAATTCTTGGTACAGAGCAGCACTTGATCAAAACTTACCAAGTAAATGAATAAATAAAACATAAAACACAATTGATACCATCCAAGAAGTCACAAAATTCTTGGGCACAAGGTCTTAGGAGAGTAGATCATTCTGTGTGTATCAGCCATATCTTTTTTTTTTTTTTGAGATGGAGTCTCACTCTGTCACTCAGGCTGCAGTGCAGTGGCACAATCTCAGCTCACTGCAACCTCCGCCTCCTAGGTTCAAGCGATTCTCCTGCTTCAACCTCCTGAGCAGCTGGGACTACAGCCACACCGCATCACACCCAGCTAGTTTTTGAATTTTAAGTAGAGATGGGGTTTCACCATGTTGGCCAAATTGGTCTTGAACTTCTGACCTTGTGACCTGCCTGCCTTGGCCTTCCAGTGTGCTGGGATTACAGGACCACCATGCCTGGCCAGTCATATCCCTTTTCATCGAGATGTTGTCAACCATATGCTCTCGAACCAAGTTGTTACCAGGTGTGGTGGTTCACACCTGTAACCTCAGCACTTTGGAAGGCCAAGACAGGAGGATTGCTTGGGCTCATGAGTTCAAGACCAGCCTGGGCAACATAGGGAGCTCCCATCTCCACAAAAATAATTTTAAAATACTAGCTGGATGTGGTAGCATGCACCTGTGGTCCCAGCTACTCAGGTGGCTGAGGCAGGAGAATCATTTGAGCCCAGGAGGTTGAGGCTGCAGTGAGCCATGATTGCACCACTGAACTCCAACCTGAGCGACAGAGCAAGATCCTGTCTCAAAATAACAAAACAAAGACAGGTCATTATTGTTTTATGCAAACAGGCTTTGAACTTGGAGCAAGTCACCTAGTCAATCTTCTCATCCACAGCAAAGGGTTCTGAAACAAACAAACAAAAGCAATTTTTACTTTTCACAGTGTTTCTTGTGTCATCCCAGATGGTTAAAATGAAAAGGCTTTAATGAAGGGACTATTCACAGATTTTCTGGACTGGATAAGGTAACAAACAGGGTATGGTAGGACACCTAGAGACTAGCAGTGCTGAGAAGCTATTACCACCCTCCCCACTTCCAGGGCCTATTGAGACAAGGGAAAGAAACACTTATCAGAGCCCAGTGAGTAAGAGTGGTACCTGGGATGCAGCTACAGCCAGATATAGCATGCCAAAGCAGGAAGAGAGCTGGCAAGAGCTACCCTGACCTCTGTTTGAATCCCACTCTCCCATCTTCCCACAGAGCCTCCCACTGGCTGAATCTGAAAGCCAGCTGGGAAGAAAGCCTGGACAGTGCAGTCCACTGGACTTAGCAGAGCCGGGTAGAGCATGAAACTGGGAGGGACCCTAGGCGCACAAATAACCAGCATCAGACATTATCCATTGTCTTCCTGTTATGATAGATGAGGACTCAGCTCCCTTACCCGCCCCCACCCCCAATATAGTTCTGGCACTATTTTTGGAAGCTGTATTTTAATAAGCACCTCAGCCAGCACCTGTGAGAGCAGGACTGCATCATCTGT
>NW_012105520.1:1021482-1024590 GCF_000951045.1 Mandrillus leucophaeus | reverse complement strand
ATCCTCCTTAACTTGGCTAACTAGTATTTATTCTTCAGCTCTCAGGTTAGATGTCCTTTCTTGTGAGAAACTATCCCTGACAGTACAAGGCTGGGCCGAATAACCCTCCTGGGTACTCGAGTGCACCCTCTGCTTCCATTCCCCTCGCATTTACCATATTTCTTCATAATGAGTTTGCATATCTTCCCCTGTCTACTGTAAGCTCCTGGCACATGAGGACCTCCTCTCACACAGCAATGTATCCCCATTTCTTGACACAATTCTTGGTACAGAGCAGCACTTGATCAAAACTTACCAAGTAAATGAATAAATAAAACATAAAACACAATTGATACCATCCAAGAAGTCACAAAATTCTTGGGCACAAGGTCTTAGGAGAGTAGATCATTCTGTGTGTATCAGCCATATCTTTTTTTTTTTTTTGAGATGGAGTCTCACTCTGTCACTCAGGCTGCAGTGCAGTGGCACAATCTCAGCTCACTGCAACCTCCGCCTCCTAGGTTCAAGCGATTCTCCTGCTTCAACCTCCTGAGCAGCTGGGACTACAGCCACACCGCATCACACCCAGCTAGTTTTTGAATTTTAAGTAGAGATGGGGTTTCACCATGTTGGCCAAATTGGTCTTGAACTTCTGACCTTGTGACCTGCCTGCCTTGGCCTTCCAGTGTGCTGGGATTACAGGACCACCATGCCTGGCCAGTCATATCCCTTTTCATCGAGATGTTGTCAACCATATGCTCTCGAACCAAGTTGTTACCAGGTGTGGTGGTTCACACCTGTAACCTCAGCACTTTGGAAGGCCAAGACAGGAGGATTGCTTGGGCTCATGAGTTCAAGACCAGCCTGGGCAACATAGGGAGCTCCCATCTCCACAAAAATAATTTTAAAATACTAGCTGGATGTGGTAGCATGCACCTGTGGTCCCAGCTACTCAGGTGGCTGAGGCAGGAGAATCATTTGAGCCCAGGAGGTTGAGGCTGCAGTGAGCCATGATTGCACCACTGAACTCCAACCTGAGCGACAGAGCAAGATCCTGTCTCAAAATAACAAAACAAAGACAGGTCATTATTGTTTTATGCAAACAGGCTTTGAACTTGGAGCAAGTCACCTAGTCAATCTTCTCATCCACAGCAAAGGGTTCTGAAACAAACAAACAAAAGCAATTTTTACTTTTCACAGTGTTTCTTGTGTCATCCCAGATGGTTAAAATGAAAAGGCTTTAATGAAGGGACTATTCACAGATTTTCTGGACTGGATAAGGTAACAAACAGGGTATGGTAGGACACCTAGAGACTAGCAGTGCTGAGAAGCTATTACCACCCTCCCCACTTCCAGGGCCTATTGAGACAAGGGAAAGAAACACTTATCAGAGCCCAGTGAGTAAGAGTGGTACCTGGGATGCAGCTACAGCCAGATATAGCATGCCAAAGCAGGAAGAGAGCTGGCAAGAGCTACCCTGACCTCTGTTTGAATCCCACTCTCCCATCTTCCCACAGAGCCTCCCACTGGCTGAATCTGAAAGCCAGCTGGGAAGAAAGCCTGGACAGTGCAGTCCACTGGACTTAGCAGAGCAGGGTAGAGCATGAAACTGGGAGGGACCCTAGGCGCACAAATAACCAGCATCAGACATTATCCATTGTCTTCCTGTTATGATAGATGAGGACTCAGCTCCCTTACCCGCCCCCACCCCCAATATAGTTCTGGCACTATTTTTGGAAGCTGTATTTTAATAAGCACCTCAGCCAGCACCTGTGAGAGCAGGACTGCATCATCTGTATGTCCTTAGAAAAATGTAATTAAGAAATAGAAAATACAGATATTTAATTATTAAATACTTTAAATGCACAGAAAAATCCAGAAATAAATATAACAGACACCCATTTGTGGTATCTGTAACACATTAACTTTTAGTTATGTGTTGTTTCAGAGTTGTTATTTTTTGTTTTTTCAAAGAAAAAATTGCAGATACAGTTAAGATCACTCTCATAGGCCAGGTGCAGTGGCTCATGCCTATAATCCCAGCAGTTAGGGAGGCTGAGGCAGGCAGATCACTTGAGGCTGGGAGTTCAAGACCAGCCTGGCCAACATGGTGAAACCCTGTCTTCACTAAAAAAAAAAAAAAAAAAATACAAAATTTAGCCCAGAGTGGTGGCACACACCTGTAATTCCAGTTACTTGGGAAGCTGAGGCATGAGAATCACTTGAACTTGGGAGGTGGAGGTTGCAGTGAACTGAGATTGTGCCACTGCACTCCAGCCGGGGCAATGGTGTAAGACCCTGTCTCAAAAAAATAAATAAATAAAATTTACTCTCATCTCTTTCTCCCGTTCCTCCCTTCTCTCATCTTCAGAAATAAACGCTATCATTAACTTGGTATGTATTCTTCCATGTATAATTTTGCTACATATATTTGTATCTATAAACAATATATAACATTTTTTATGTCATTTTAAAATTTTACAACTGGTCCTTTACTATGATATCCTTTTGCATCTTATTTTATAAACGCAGTACAATGTATCCGAGACTTGTTTGTGTTGATACATATAGATCTGATTAGTTTGTTTTGACTTGTACATGATTTTCTATTTTATAGATACTTACATGCCCTGTGATTGCCAATATAGTGAAATGTATTTTCCCTATTTGTTTCGTGTATTTCTACTTATGCTGTTGGTTTCCTAGCCCTTTTTTGGAAAAGCGAGGATATCTTGTTTTCTTTATTCCCTCTATTTTCCCCTAACCATTTAAGAAGTTATAGATTTTTTTTTTTCTTATCTTAAATTTTAGAATGGGCTTGGTGGCTCACACCTCTAACCCAGCACTTTGGGAGGCGGAGATGGGCAGATGGTTTGAGACCAGGAGTTCGAGACCAGTGTGAGCAACATGACAAAACCCCATCTCTACAAAAAAATACAAAAATTAGCTGGGAGTGGTGGTGCACACCTGTAGTCCCAGCTACTCAGGAGGCTGAGGCAGGAGGATCTCTTAAGCCTCACAGACTGCAGTGAGCCAAAATCTCACCACTGCACTCCAGCCTGGGCAACAGAGCAAGATCCTGTCTCTAAATAAATAAATAAATAAATAATAACACAAATTTAAAAATAA
>NW_012105520.1:1011878-1016212 GCF_000951045.1 Mandrillus leucophaeus | reverse complement strand
TGGTCTCGAACTCCTGGCCTCAGGTGATCCACCGCCTTGGCCTCCCAAAGTGCTGGGATCACAGGGGTGAACCACTGCACCTGACCTGAAGATTCGTATTTAACCAGTGTTTTCATTAAGCAGGACCCAAAGGAATATAAGAAAAAAGAAAACTTAATTATTTCTCCCTACCCCTTCAAACTTTCTCTGCAGTTTCTTCCCTATTCCTGCATAAAATCTCAAATAACCTAATAATTACATAATTTGGGAGTAGTCCAATGTAATATGAATAATATAAATTTATATTATATCAAATCTTCCTTTCCACAGCTCTAAAAACAGGCATCTTGGCCTATCATTAGTGAAAGTGCAGCTCAGAGTACAGCCATCACCTGTCACTCTGTTGTCAGGCAGGAACGGCTCCAACCACGGCCTCCTGATTTTAGACTTTTCAGATATGAGTCATAGAGCTGTCCTAGACCCTCCAACTTCAGAAGACAAATGTCAAGCTAGCCAGGGAGTATCAGTGAAATCACTTTCTTCTGACTTAAAATGACTCCTGCTCTTCCTCCACAACTGTCATAAGAACATAGTACATCAGTAAAACAAACTTCTTAAAATTCCATCCAGGTGACCCATACTAGATGACCTCAAAGATTTCTTCCACCGTCACGTGTTATTACAGGATGAGAAAAAAGAAAAGTAGGGAACATTTGTGTTTCTTTAAAACAATTCCCTAATCTGGTACGTAAGTATGTTGCCTCTTCCATCAGAAGGTTTAATTTTTAATAATCTAAGCTATGAGAAGAATTTCAATAATTCAAATAAACTTTCAGGTGAAAGAATATGGGACGAGAACAGGCTGAAGTTCCCCTTTCCTTTTCCCCAAAGCCTATCATCATGCTCACAGCACCAGCCATGTGGCTTGCTCATCATACTTAATGACAGCGGCGTTCCAGAAGGTTTTGGAGTAGTCTCTGGTTCTCCAGTCTATGCCCAGTAAGCTCATTGGGAATCAAAACTCCTCAAAATTAGCCTGATTTGCTCATTCCACAATGCATACATGTATCAACATATCACATTATACCCTACAAATATGTACAATTATCGTTTGTCAATTAAAAATAAAGCCCAAAAAAAGGAAGAAAAATAAACACTCTAGTTCTTACAGCTGTTCTCTCAGTGGTCCAGACACTGTGGGCCACCTCTAAATTTCCTCATATATTCCTATGAAATAATGTTAAGTGAAGAAAATAGAAGAGGCACCAAGACAGAAAAACAGGCCAAGAGAAACAGAATAAAAAGCCTAAAAATAGACCCACCCACATATAAATGGCAACTTGAAACTAGACAACAGTGGCATTTGAAAACACTGGGGAAAGAAAACACAATTGAAAATATAGTACCAGGACAATTGGCTTCATGAAGAAAATGATAAATGAGACCCCATCTCACGTGTAACAACTTGCAAATGTGAAAAACAACACTTCTAGCACTTCGGGAAGAAAATAGAGGAAAATGTAATTTTATGATATTACAGCAAAAAAGCACTTCATAAGGCAGCAAAAACACAAAGAGAACAATTGTTCAATTTTACAAATTAAAATTCTAATATCTGTATAAAAAAAGGAGCTCATAACAAAAATAAAAGACCAGCCACAGATAAGAATATCTAATCAACTAGGATGAAGAAATCTTACAAAATAATAGGAAAAAGACAAACAATGCAATTAAAAATGGGCAAATAATATGATCATGGAATTTACATAAACGGAAACGTAAATGTCCAATAAAGATACAAAAAGATATTCAGGGCTGGGCGCAGTGGCTCATGCGTATAATCTCAGCATTTTGGAAGGTCAAGGTGAGCAGATCACTTGAGGCCAGGAGTTCGAGACCAGCCTGGCCAACTGTCTCTATACTAAAAATATAAACGAAATTAGCCAGGCGTGGTGGCAGATGCCAGTAATCCCAGCTTCTTGGGAGGCTGAGGCATGAGAATTGCTTGAACCGGAGAGGTGGAGGTTGCAGAGAGCTGAGATGGCACCACTGCAGTCCAACGTGGGCGACAGAGCAAGACTCTGTCTCAAAAAAATAAAAAACTAAAAAATAAAATGTTCAGGGAAAATGTAAATTAAAACAACAATAATTTTACACCTATAATTTAGCAGCAATTAAGAGTCTGATAATACTAAGTGTTTATGAAAATGTCATGAATTAGAAATTATTATTCACTGCTAGTGGAGGTGTAAATCAGTTTAACCACTTTAATGAACAATTTGGCAATAGTAATATTGAAAATTCCTTTTTCTTGTGGGGCATGGTGGTCACGCCTATAATCCTAGCACTTTGAGAGGCAGAGGCAGACGGATCAGTTGAGGTCAGGAGTTTGCGATCAGCCTGGCCAACCTGGTGAGACCTCATTTTTACTAAAAATACAAAAATTATGCAGGTAAGGTGGCAGGCACATATAATCCCAGCTACTTAGGAGGCTGAGGCAGGAGAATTACTTGAACCGCGAGGTGGAGGTTGCAGTGGAGATGACACCACTGCTCTCCAGCCTGGGTGACAGACTGAGACTCTTCTAAAAAAAAAAATCGCTTTTTCTCAACTCGGAATTGCACACTGAGGAATATATTATGAAACTCACATGTTCACAATGTCATGTGTAAATATGTTTATTGCAGCATTGTTTATAATAATAAAAACTAAAACCAGTTTTTCTATCATTTGGGGAATAAGTAAACTATATAATGGGATACCACCCAGTAAAAATTAATGAAAGTTAATTTTTAATTTAAAAAAGTAAATTAAAAAAAGGATACATGATGCCATTTATATACATTTAAAAACAAAAGCAATCCTGTTGCTTCAAACCCATTCAGGTCTGAATCTATACACATATTTGGTGGTATATTTAGCTATACTAAGAAGTATTAAAACAGGATGGAAGTAATACACACTCACTTTAGGATAAGTGGTTAGCTTCAAGAAGAAAAACTGGGGTGAGTCATATAGTTGATGTCTTCTACCTCACTGTTTCTCTCATCTCCTTCTGGTATTCTAATTAGACTTACGTTAGACCATTCAATATTGTCCCATAGCTTTTGGGTGCTCTGGGGTTTTTATTTTTTTTCTCTTTGTGTTTTGGTTTGCATGATTTTTAACGACCTGTCTTCAGGTTCATATATTCTTTCCTCAGCAATGTAAAGTCTCCTGAACTGCTCATTGACATAATTCATCTCTGTTACCTTGTTTTTTATTTCTATCAATTAAATTTGACTCTTTCAAATATTTTATTTCTCTACTGAAATCCATCTATTCATACATGTTGTTTACATTTTCCAGTGGAGCCTTTAATATGTTAATCATAGTTATTTTAAATTACCAGATAGTTTCAACATCTAGATAGCCTTTAGAATTGCTTTTATTCTCCAAGATGACAAATTGGAGGCAGTGTTAGCATGTTTCTCCCACTTGGAAAAACAAAATAACCTGTAGATATTCACACTGTGACTTTTTTCCCAAGAAACAATGCAGGAACTAAACAGGAAAACTAAAACCCACAGATTATTTTATTTTATTTTACAGATGGAGTCTCACTCTGTCACCCAGGCTGGAGTGGAGTGGCACGGCACAATCTCGGCTCACTGCAACCTCTGCCTCTCAGGTTCAAGCAATTCTCCTGCCTCAGCCTCCCGAGTAGCTGGGACTACAGGCATGCATCATCACCAGTTAATTTTTGTATTTTTAGTAGAGATGGGGTTTCACTATGTTGGCCAGGCTGGTCTCAAATCCCTGACTTCAAGTGATCCACCTGTCTTGGGTTCCCAAAGTCTGGGGTTACAGGCATGAGCCACCACACCTGGTCCACAGATTATTTTTTTAAAGTAGCAGGCTGCAACCTATGGCATGAGCTAGGTAAAAAAAAATCAAAACAAACAAACAAACCAAAAAATACACACAACTGTAAGTCCCCAGAGTGTGAAAGGGGGAGAGACTGCCTCTAGGGTATACATCCCCACCAGGGAACCTGGTAATCCAGGCCACAGGGAAAGGCCTTTACCCTACCCAACACTGGAACTGATTTTGGGAGTGGAGAGGAATATAAAAGCACAAATGGCAGCAGGAAGAACTTTGCATGCACTCCCAGTCTCCAGCATGGACCAAGGGAAGCCATTCCTTATTCTGCCACCAGGAGATCTCACAAAAGTCTGCCAAATTACACAGGCAGCAACCATTGCCTGAGTTAATTAAAAGAAGCTCCCCGTGCTGCTATAAAGACACATGCACACGTATGTTTATTGCGGCACTATTCACAATAGCAAAAACTTGGAATCAACCCAAATGTCCAT
>NW_012105520.1:1001036-1010708 GCF_000951045.1 Mandrillus leucophaeus | reverse complement strand
AACCACCGCGCCCGGCCAAAGACAGAAACTTTTAGGAGCACAAAGGACAGACACTTTTCGGAGCTGTATGGCCCCACCCATTGCCTGTTAATCCAAAGTACCAGCCCTGGGTAGCATAAGGCAAGCACAAATCCCATCACTTCTGCTACAGTTGTTGCTCTTTGGCAAGCGTCACTTCCTGGCTGGAGGCCAACTCACACAGTCCATTACAGCATCTGCAGGTAGAATAACACTGTGCCCAGGAAGGAGAAAATTTGTGTGTGACTCCAGCCATCACCATTGCCTGCACCACTCTGGCTAACCAGGAGGTCGTGAATCTGCCCATGTGACCTATGTATTACTACCCAAATGGGCATTTGAGGAAGCCAATACACGAAGACTATCCATAACCAAGGAATCTCTGAGTCTACATCATTTCCCTGCCACTCCTATTAGAGCTGGTGCTGGCACCCGCTGCTGGGAGACTTGAGGGCAGGTCACAACTCTGGATCCCTTGCAGATATTCCCTAGTAGCAGGCTGCAGTGTGGCAGCCACATTGGGTGGCTAGACCCAGAGGAGTAACAGCATTCACAGTAGTCTGGCTCTCAGGGCCTCCCACTCCTAAAGGAAGGAGGAATGCACCCCTTCAAGGGAACACCCTGTGGGACAAAAGAACCCAGGTGGCAAGCCTTGAGTCCCGGGTCTTTCTGCTGGTGGGAAGTTTCCTTCAGCAGAGGCACAATTGCAGTACTGGGATCAGCAGGGAAAATCTGTAGCTCTCCCCTTACGAGTCAGGCAGTGCTGGTGTTTGTGAAGGGCCTTGGAGAGGGTGATTTCTTTTCCACCTCATTCACCACTGCAAACACAGCTGGGGCTTTTCCCATGGGAACTCAGTGTGGCTGCACCTCTAGACAGCCTCTGGAACACTTCAGGGTGACTGCATCCCTACCGGAGGAGCACCCTCCAGGTGCAGGCTTGCCCAAGAGACAGAGTCACAGTTCCTCTCTACTTGGAACACCAACATTCCTGCAGATGAGTAGAGGTGCCTACCTGCTCTGACTAGCCAGAACACTGGGTCAAGAATGTGTCTGGGAGGTGGATAGCTTTCCTGCTGGCCTGGCAGAAGAGCTGAGGTGGCTCCAGTCCTTCCTTCTGATAAGACCTCAGCATGTTTCACTGAGAACTCCCCCAGCCACCTCTGTCAAGGCAGGGACCTCTGCCCATCATCGGTTATTGCATTTACCCACCTGCCTTAGCCACAGCCAATTTTCACCCATGGATAGCTCCCCTTTTGGTCTGACACCTGGACTATTCAACCCAGTAAATAAAATACTGGGGAAAAAATAAAGACAGAAAGAAGTACATAATATGGGGGAATGAGATAAGCTTAAAGAGACCTCTGTCATTCCAATCCTGTGGGAGACAGTGAACTTGCTCACACACTGAGCACAGTGCTACTACAACCAGCATCTGAAAAAGCCGTCATCCAAAGACTCTATAACCAAGGAACTCATACAGAGCCTTCACCCCTGAAAGCACTCCTGAAAGCATACAGAGCCTTCACCCCTGAATTAGGCTACAATAAACTATAAACATTTAAGTCACATCCTTAAGGGGGGAAAAAGAAATTTTAAAAAATACAGTTAGACTGGGCACAGTGGCTCACATCTGTGATCCCAGCACTTTGGGGAGGCCGAGGACAGCAGGTCACTTGAAGTCAGGAGTTCGACACCAGCCTGGCCAACATGGTGAAATCCCATCTCTACTAAAAATACAAAAATTAGCCAGGCATGATGACAGGCACCTGTAATCCTAGGTACTCAGGAGGCTGAGGCATGAGAATCACTTGAACCCAGGAATTGGAGATTGCAGTGAACCAAGACCATGCCACTGCACTGCAGCATGGATGACACAGTAAGACTCTGTCTCAAAGGAAGAAGAAGAAGAAGAAGAAGGAGAAGAAGAAGAAGGAGGAGGAGGAGGAGGAGGAGGAAGAAGAAGAAGAAAGAAGAGAAATAACAAAGATGAGAGCAGAACTAAATGAAATTGAAACCAAAAAAATACAAAAATACAATGAAACAAAAAGCTGATTCTTTGAAAAGATAAACAAAATTGATAGCCCATTAGTTAGATTAACCAAGAAAAGAAGAGAGAAAATTCAAATAGGCTCAATTAGAAATGAAACTGGAGACATACAACCCACACTACAGAAATACAAAATGTCATTTTGAACACCTCTATGCACACAAAAATGTCATTTTGAACACCTGTATGCACACAAAACAGAAAACCTAGAGGAAATGGATAAATTCCTAGAAGCATACAACCCTCCTACATTAGATCAGGAAGAAACAGAAACCCTGAACAGACCAATAACAAGCAGCGAGATTGAATCAGTACATTTTTTTAAATGCCAACAACAACAAAAAATCCCAGGGCCAAATGGATTCATAGCTGAATTCTACCAGACATTCAAAGAAGAGTTGGTACTAATACTACTGAAACTATTCCAAAAGAATGAGGAAGAGGGAATCCTCTTTAAATCATTCTGTGAAGCTAGTATCACCCTGATACCAAAACCAGGAAAAGACATAACAACAACAACAAAAAAACTCCAGACCAATATTCCTGATGAATAAACATGCAAAATCCTCACCAAAACACTAGCTAACTGAATCCAACAGCACATCGAAAAGATAATACACTGTGATCAAGTTGGTTTCATCCCAGGGATGCAGGGATGGTTTAACATATGCAAGTCAATAAATGTAATACATCACACAAATAGAATTAAAAACAAAAACCATATTATCATCTCAGTAGATGCAGAAAAAGGATTTGATAAAATCCAGCATCACTTTTTGATTTTAAAAAAAACCCTCAACAAACTAGGCATAGAAAGTACTTAATACATTTTCAAATTAATAAAGTACTCAAATTAATAACAGCCATATATGACAAATCCACAGCCAAAACCATACTGAATAAGAAACAGTTGAAAGCATTTCCCTGAGAGCTGGAACAAGACAAGGATGCCCACTTTCACCACTTCTATTCAACATACTACTGTAAGTCCTAGCCAGAGCAATCATACAGGAGAAAGAAATATAGGGCATCCAAATTGGAAAAGAGGAAGTCAAACTATCACTGTCCACTGATGATATTATCATATACCTAGAAAGCCCTAAAGACTTCTCCAAAAGACTCCTAGATTTGATAAATTAATTCAGTAAAGTCTCAGATTACCAAATCAGGGTACACAAATCAGTAGCGCTGCTATACACCAACAATGGTCAAGCTAAGAATCAAATCAAGAACTCAATCCCTTTTACAACAGCTGGAAAAAACAAAACAAAACAAAACAAAAAACCAAACCTAGGAATACACCTAACCAAGGAGATGAAAGATACCTGCAAGGAGAACTTCAAAACACTGTTGGAAGAAATCATAGATGACACAAATGGAAATGCATCCCATGTTTGTGGGTTGGAAGAATCAATCTTGTGAAAATGAACATACTGCCCAAAGAAATCTACAGATTCAATGCAATTCCATCAAAATACCAATATCATTTTTCACAGAATTAGAAAAACAATCCTAAAATTCATATGGAACAAAAAAGAGCCAGAATAGTAAAAGCAATCCTATCAAAAAGAACAAATCTGGAGGCATCGCATTACCAAGACTTCAAGTTATACTACAAGGCTATAGTTACCAAAACAGCATGGTACTGGTATAAAAGCAGGCACTTAGGCAAATGCAACAGAATAGGGGACCTAGAAATGAAGTCCAATACTTACAGCCAACTGATCTTCAACAAAGCATACAGAAACAAAAATTGGAGAAAGGACACCCTATTTAATAAATGGTGCTGGGAAAACTGGCTAGCCACATGTAGAAGAACGAAACTGAATCCTTACCACTCACATTATATAAAAATCAACTCAAGATGAATCAAAGACTTAAATCTAAGACTCAAAACCACTAAAAATTCTAGAAGGTAAGCTTAAAAAAACTCTTCTGGACATTGGCTTAGACAAAGAATTCATAACTAAAACCCCAAAAGCAACTGCAACAAAAACAAAAACAAATAAATGAGACCTGATTAAATTTAAAAGCTTCTGCACAGCACAAAAAAAAAATCATCAGAGTAAGCAGATAACCCACAGATTAGGAGAAAATATTTGCACACTGTGTATCTGAGAAAGGACTAGTATCCAGAATCTAAAAGGAACTCAAAGAAGTCAGCAAGAAAAAAAAATAGCCCCATCAAAAAGTGGGCAAAAGATATGAATAAATATTTCTCAAAAGAAGATATACAAGTGGCCAACAAGTATATGAAAAAATACTTAACATCAGTAATCATCAGGAGAATGCAAAACCACAATGAGATATCACCTTACTTCTGCCAGAATGGTCATTATTAAAAAGTCAAAAAAATAGATATTGTCATGGAAGTAGTGAAAAGGGAAGGCTTATGCACTGCTGCTGGGAATGTAAATTATTACAACCTCTATGGGAAACAGTATGGAGATTTCTTAAAGAAATCTAGATCTAAAAGTAGATCTACCATTTGATCCAGCAATCCCACTCCAGGGTATCTACCCAAAGGAAAATAAGTCATTATGTGAAAAAAACATGTACATGTATGTTTATTGCAGCCCAATTCACAATTACAAAGATATAAAACCAACCTAAGTGCCCATCGACTAATGAGTGAATAAAGGAAATGTGGTATATATACACCATGGAATACTACTCTGCCATAAAAAGGAACAAAATAATGTCTGCAACAACTTGGATGAAACTGGAGGCTATTATTCTAAGTGAAGTAACTCAGGAATGGAAAATCAAACATCATATGCTCTCACTTATAAGTGGGAGCTAAGCTATGAGGACACAAAGGCATACAGAGTGATATACTGCACTTTGGAACCTCTGAACAGGGAGAGTAAGAAAAGGATGTAAGACAAAAAAACTACATATTGGGTTCGATGTACACTATTCAGGTGATGGGTGCACTAAAATCTCAGAATTCACCACCATATAATTCTTCCATTAGCCAAAAACCACCTGTACCTTAAAAGCTATTGAAATTGTTTAAAAATTAAAAATAAAAATAGATAAATTGGTTTTATTCATTCTTTAATAATGGATTGGCTTTTTTTTCTTATGTGTATATCTTGTAATTTTTTTTTTTTTTTTTTTTTTTTACTGACTACTGGACAGTGTGTGTAGAATAAAGATGAAGATAAATAGTACTTATGCCTGAAAATGGATACACTTCTTTTTATTTTTTTGAGACAGAGTCTTGCTCTGTCACCCAGGCTGGAATGCAATGGTGCAATCTCGGCTCACTGCAACCTCTGCCTCCTGGGTTCAAGTGATTCTCGCGCCTCAGCTTCCCGAGTAGCTGGGATTACAGATGCACACCACCACACCTGGCTAATTTTTGTATTTTCAGTAGAGACAGGGTTTCATCATGTTATCCAGGCTGATCTCGAACTCCTGACCTCAGGTGATCTACCTGCCTGGGCCTCCCAAAGTGCTGGGATTACAGGCATGAGCCACTGCACCCTGCCACATTTACACATTTTTTAAATTGGTTATTAGTGGGGCAGGGAGGGTGAATCAATCTGGTCAGGAACTGAGAAGGGGATTTTGTTGCTATAGTTACCTTCAGTGTAACTAGTGAACCAGTGGCTTTAAATTCCTCTGGTGTGACCTTGTGCTTGGTGTGGGGGCTGGATGCTAGAGGGTTTTTCTAAATATCTCTTCTCCACCCTTAGCTTTCAGCCTTCCCGTGTGCATGCACTCTACACGGAGGATCTCCTCCCATGCTCTTGTCTCTTCCGCAGTAGTAAGCTGTGTTGCTTGTAACTCAGTGCTTGCTTGCCTGATTTTGTGGGGCAGGGGGAGGGACAGAAGAGGAAATTCTCTGTTGGAAGGAAGAGGATTTTCTGTTAAACTGGTGAGCTGTTTGTGCCTGGGTCTCAGAGGTGTGACTTTCTTACTGATCCTGCCTTTCTTCCCCACTGTAAGCCAAATTCTGCTTTTTTGCTTTAAGTCTTGTGCAAGATATAGCTTCCTGCACTTTCCCCACCAGTAGGAGGCTGCTGGTTGTATTGGTATAGCATTCATACTCAGAATGTTTTCCTACCCCTTTCCCTGGCATAAAAAGAATGTTGTCTTTGACCCTTCCCCCAGCTCCCTGGGTCCTCACTGTGGTGCTACCTCTCAGTTGGCTGCTTCTCCTTCAATAACTCATGGCTTTGGTTCCATAGGGGAGAAGTCTCCTGTGGCAGGGACCAATTTCCTCCATCCTTCAGGTCTTAACCAACTAGAGAACTTTCTGTTCTCCCTCCTTGACTCAATCTTTCTTGTGAGCACTCAACAGAAGTCCATGGAGAAGAAACTACCAATAACTGTGAACTTCCCTGGTGTCTGGGATCCCAAGGTTTCTATACTGTCACCGTAGCCCATAGTCAGCTTTTACCAAATCATTAAAAATTTTACTTGACTTCTTCTTACCTATTAATATGGCACCCGATGTTTCTACCACCCATGCTCTGCCCAAAGGGGAGCCAATGTGTGGATCTTCTCTCTTCTCAGAGGGGCCGGTCTTTGCTTGAATTTCAGGTGCTTAGTCACCCTCCAAACTCAATTCTCAGATGGGTTTAAGAAAAGTTATAATGTTGTAGTTTATCTGGCTTTTTCTTGTTATGTGGGAGTAATACTTTTTTAGCTTTCTATATCCTTGGTGAAAGTAGAGTCTATCTATATCTTTAACTCTTCATTTCTTTTTTTTAATTTTGAGATAGGGTTTCACTGTCACCCAGGCTAGAGTACAGTGGCGCTATCACGGCTCACTGAAACCTCAAACTCTCTGGGCTCAAGAGATCCTCCCATCTCAGCTTCCCAAGTAGTTGGGATTACAGACACGTGCCACCACACCTGGATAATTTCTTGCATTTTTAGTAGAGATGGGGTTTTGTTATGTTGCCCAGGCTGGTATCAAACTCCTGGGCTCAAGCGATCTACCCCTCTCAGCCTCCCAAAGTTCTGGGATTACAGGCATGAGCCACCACATCTGGCCTAACTCTTCATTTCTTAATTAAAAAATTTTTTGAAGAGATCCAAATTAGCGAAGTGATGTCATATGTTAAATCTGGTTGATGGCTCCATGGCCTGGCAAATAATTTTTTAGCTGGTCGCATCATCTTGAATTAAAATTTCATTTCCCACCTATCATGCAATTAGATGTGGCCATGTTACTACATTTTAGCCCACAAGATATGAATGAAAGTGTGGCATAAACATTCTTGGGAGTTTCTTTAGAGAGAAAGAGGATTTCCTGTGGGGTAGGATGTGGGTGAGATTTCTGGAGTTCCAACAACCATCTCGCAAACACAAAGGCATCCCAGGAATGGCACATCAGAGAATTGGAAGTTATATCCCCAGTGATGATGATGCAGAACTGCCAAACCAGCCCTGGACTGACCATCTACAGACATAGTTTAGGTGAGAGAAAAATAAATGTCTTTCTCGTCTAAGCCAAAGTTATTGCCTGGAATGAAGGGGAACTCATTCTATTGCCACCCATCTTAGTCCAAACTGCCACACTTGGTGACATATTGTTTTGGTATGTTTGAATTATTTCATAATTTAAATGTTTAATTAAAGCAAAATTGCACAGACAGTAAAATATCAACAATATATAAATATTCATTGAAGAAGAGAAATATATCAACATTGCTCCTCTCTGGGTAGTGAGATTATGTGTATTTTTTTTCTTTTATCCTTAGCCATGTCTATTCAACTTTTCCACATCGAGCATGATTCACTGAAGTTTTTGTTATACTGAAGCGTGGTTCTCCTCCTCTGCTGACGCTGGTATGTCATCGCCTCTGGGCTGTTTACAAGACTCCTTCAGCATGTGCTATTTCCACAGCACCTCTCTGCAACCTTCATCTTTCTTTGTGAGTCTCTTCCTCCTGACCATGTGGTAGCCCCATTCTGAAACCAGAATTATAAATAAATAAAGACTTGGATTTGCCTCTGTCTTTCCCCACACTTCATACTTCCTGCTCCTGTTCACCAAGGAGGAGATTTTCTCCCAACCAGTGACTTCAGCTTCAATTAGGAGTCCCAAAGAAATCCTGGCGCTCTTGGCTTTAGCATCCTTTCTCAAATGTCTTGGAATAACTGCCAGGCACTGTATTGGAGACCGTAACATTACCCAGGATCCCTCAGGGACCAAGAACCACCATCTCCTTGAAATCTGGATGATCTGCTACTTCACAATAAGTTCCAAACTCACAAAGGTATCCAAAGGTCAACAGGTCTGGCCTGAACACAAGGCGAGGAGCTTACCTGAAGAGGTAAGGACCAGGAGTTGGAGAGCACTGAGATATATCTTAGAAGTCTGCCTACCGCACGAGGCCTCACCATCAGGCCAAAAGTCCCTTTCAGTTTTTCCCAGGAGACCCAGCAGGACCTCAGGAAAACTGGACTCCAAATGACCCCTTTTGCTATCCCTACTTCTATATGTAGCAGCCCAGACACATTAATTTCTACTTTCCAAAGTCATTCTTCTGTCCTCTATTTGTCACACCATCAATTTTAGCTTGGGCTTTCAGAGAATGAAAATGGCAGACAGACAAAAGGAAAGCTTATCTGAAGTTTAAGATTTTAAGGATGCTGCCAGTTTCCAAAAGCAATTCTACCCTGGTAAAATAAAATCCTTATTCTGCTTGTCCAGGACACTTGACCCAGAGCCCAACAAGGCAGTATTCCCGTTCACACTCACTGAAGCCACTCTGTCTTCCTGAAAGGGTTATCTTGGCCCTAGTCTGTAGCTCAGCTCCTACAGAGGGACTTAAAAGGAAACAACAGTTCTTGGTCCAAAGCAATAAAGAGACAAGTGAGTCATAACAGTCTGGGTTCTTCACCAGCATAAGCAGTTCCATGAATCGCCTCTATAAAAACCCTGCCCTTCTAGCCCAAGCCGTGTTCCAAGTGCCAAAACCTTCCATTCAAGGGTTTTATAACTCAGCCCTGTGCTCAGAAATGTCACTGCACATAAGAGGGCCTTTGATCTCTGGCCATACCCAAGCCCACAGTCTGCAGCGAAGCATGCTTTGATAAGTATCTAAAGAGAAAAGCACTTTGGTTTCCTCTCATCTATTTCTATTCTACTTTTAATAAGCTGCTTAGCTTCAGGCATCTGCCCTCTGCCCTCCAAGCTTCATCTCAACCAGAAGTAAAACAGGCCTGTGGTTGTGTGCTTTGAGAGCTCATGAAATAACAATAATGGCAGCCAACACCCATAAAGGGCTTACTATGTGCCAGGCACCATCCTAAGTAGGTTATCCTATGTAGGTTTTTACAGATGAGGGAATGGAAGCATAGAAAGGCACTGAGTGACTAGCTTTCTGACGAAGTCACAGTCAGAGAAACAGAGCTAGAAGTTAAAATCAAGCAATGCATCTCCAAAATGCATCTTACCCCTGCGCAATGAAAGAGAATACAAGTCCCCTCAGAGAAGGGGAAATATGAAGTCAGAAATGCGAGTATTTCTTTAATAAGAGAGAACATTTGCAGCAAACTCCTTCAATCTAGAAACACTTTCTTTTTCCAGGTACTGGGTTAGAAATCCCTTCTGTAAGAAAACTAAATGGGCAAGCCTTTAA
>NW_012105520.1:998531-1000271 GCF_000951045.1 Mandrillus leucophaeus | reverse complement strand
TTTTTTTTTTTTGAGACAGAGTCTTGCTCTGTCGCCCAGGCTGGAGTGTAATGGCAGGATCTTGGGTAAGTGCAACCTCTGCCTCCCAGGTTCAAGTGATTCTTCTGCCTCAGTCTTCCAGGTAGCTGGAATTACAGGCTCCCACCACCATGCCCAGCTAATTTTTGTATTTTTAGTAGAGACAAGGTTTCACCATGTTGTCTATGCTGGTCGCAAACTCCTGACCTCAAGTGATCTGCCCACCTCAGCCTCCCAAAGTTCTGGGATTACAGGCATGAGCCACCACGCCCGGCACAGAAACTTTCTTACTCATTTGAATTGAAAACTTCTATGTTTTTAAAGCATGTTTTCATTAAGTGTGGAAATTCATAAAATATGACTAGGGAGGAAGACGATGTTCACAAACTAGATTTATAATCTATCATTTCAAACATCACTGTATTCAAAACTTAGTTAACTAAAATTCACTCCAGAGAAGTTTGTATGTACAAATAGTTGTTATAACAAAAACTACCTTTCTTTTCTCAATCCGTGTCATGTGGATCTAAGCCCCTCCCTCAGAAATGGGGTGGGCATGTGTGTCCTCTTGGTGAGACCACTCTATCGCCCTAGCCAATGCGATTGCTTCAGAGATGGTTACATAGCCCTAGCTGGACCATTACAAGTCTCCAAACCTTTGCTGGAATTATTGAGAGACAGAGAATTCAAAAAGAACTCAGTATATAAAAACTGCTGGAGTTAATAAGCAAGTAAAATGTTAATACAAGACTGTAACTGCCCCAGGTCACCAGATGGGGGAGAGCGCACCTGAAAAGAAGCCAATACAGAAGAAAGCAGATAGAAATAGCTTCCAGTGATCCTGTGGGGGCCTGGATCCAGCTGTACCTGAATCTCCTTCAACGCGTGTGCAGTTAAGCATGCCAGTATGTCTTTTCTGCATTTAAATCTGTGCATTGGGCTTCTGCTTCTTATAACCTAGGGAGTCCTGACTAGTTCCTAGGAGCAGGTGTGGTTCCAGATCCTGTTCAGTTACTACTGACCACAGCAGGTAGTGTGAAATGACACCCCAGAGAGCTGTATATTTCAAAGCCACACCCACATTCTGGGTGTGCCTGTGAAAGCAATCCAGCAGCAGTGTGCACAGCTGGGGCTGACTTAAGAGCTCCTAGGAAGGCCCAACCCTACAGCTAAAGGTCATGTAAAGACGTTGTGGAGAGATGATAAACAACACACACATGCGCACTCAGTAGGCAAAAATACCACATATATTCTTCTCTGAAGAAATAACTATGAGCAAAGTATGGACATGAGTCAGTAACTGACTATAATTAGGGGCTTCCCTCCCACTCCAGTAACATCTGAA
This sequence comes from Mandrillus leucophaeus, assembly GCF_000951045.1. Classification (NCBI taxonomy): domain Eukaryota; kingdom Metazoa; phylum Chordata; class Mammalia; order Primates; family Cercopithecidae; genus Mandrillus; species Mandrillus leucophaeus. Next base: position 998,908 of record NW_012105520.1, on the reverse strand, counting down.
TCAAGGCAGAGAATATTCCAGCAGTCCAGCAGTTGGACAAGAACTAACCACATCTTTCTTGATGTTTCCCGTGACTCGGTCCTTGCAGAACAGGCCACTGCAAGTCAGAAAACAGCTTCCTAGGAGAATTTAATACTGAGGAATTGGGAGTTTCCTCGCCCCTATCAGAACCAGAATAATTCTATCTTAAGCCTTGGGGTTTGGGGCTCAACATAACTCAAGCATCCACTCTAGGAATCCCCCCATCTGCTGCATAACTTTGGGTCCATTTGTATTTCAAAACTCTACTATGACTAGATATCCATATGCAGAAGAATGAAACTAGACCCCTATCTCTCACCGTATATAAAAATCAAATCGGCCGATTGCGGTGGCTC
>NW_012105520.1:988077-997181 GCF_000951045.1 Mandrillus leucophaeus | reverse complement strand
CCTAAATGTTCACCAACAAATGAATGGATTTTAAAATGTGATACACATACACAATGGAATATTATTTGGCCATGAAAAAAGAATGAGATCCTGTCATTTGCAACAACATGGATGGAACTGGAGGACATTATGTTAAGTGAGATAAGCCAGGCACAAAAAGACAAATATCACATGTTATCACTCATATGGGGGAGCAGAAAAAAAATTGAACTCTTGGAGATAGAGAGTAGAAGGATGGTTACCAGAGGCTGGGAAGGGTAGTGGGGTCAGGGACAAAGAGGAGTTGGTCAATGGGTAAAAAATACAGTTAGGTAAAAAAAATGAGATCTAGTATTTGATATAACAATAGGGAAACAATAGTTAACAATAATTATTTCATATTTCAAAATCAATGAAAGAGTAGAATTGGAATGTTCCTAACACAAAGAAATGATAAATGTTTGAAGTGATGGATATTCCAATTACCCTGATTTGATCATTACACATTACATGATTGTATCAAAATATCACATGTATCCCCATAAATACATGCAACTATTATGTATCCATAAAAATTAAAAATAATTTTTAAAAATTGTGTTACAATATAGAGAAGAATGTATAAAATGTATGTGTACACTTTTATTTGAGACAGTGTCTCATTTAGTTGCCCAGGCTGCAGTGCAGTGATGTAACCTTGGCTCACTTGCAGCCTCAACTTCCTGGGCTCAAGTGACTCTCCCACCTCAGCCTCCCAAGTAGCTGGGACTACAGGCACATGCCACCACACCCAGCTAATTTTTGCATTTTTTTGTAGAGATGGGATTTCACCATGTTGCTCAGGCTGGTCTCAAACACCTGAGCTCAAGCGATCTGCCCTCCCCGGCCTCCCAAAATGCTGGCATTACAGGCGTGAGCCACCAGGCCCAACCTACACTTTCAAAATAGTAAGAATTACACAACGATGTACTCAGCACCTAGGTTGAAAAATATTAATACATTACAAGTCATTTTAAAGTGCACTCCCTGCCCTTCCCGAATTGCACTCTGTTCTCCCTCACTCCCCAGAGAATTAATCGCTGTTCTGACTTTAATGCTACGCATTCCTTTGCATTTTATTAAGTTGTAGCACAAATGTATGTACCCCTAAGAAATAATTGTTTCATTTTGAAAAACTCAGTAGTCAGCACAACCCTAGCCCTGTACAGAACAGATAATATCGGCCGGGCGCAGTGGCTCATGCCTGTAATCCCAACAATTTGGAAGACCCAGGTGGGCGGATGAGGAGGTCAGGAGATGGAGACCACTCGGCTAACACGTTGAAACCCCATCTCTACTAAAACTCCAAAAAAAAAAAAAAAAAAAAAAAAATAGCCGGGCATGGTGGCAGGCGCCTGTAATCCCAGCTACTCGGGAGGCTGAGGTAGGAGAATGCCGTGAACACGGGAGGCAGAGGTTGCAGTGAGCCGAGATCCCTCCACTGCACTCCAGCCTGGGTGACAGAGAGAGACTCCGTCTAAACAAACAAACAAACAAACAACAACAATAACAAAACCCAGATAATATCACAACTTTTAGATGAAGGCTTCCAAGAAAAGAAAAGCTGAAGATGTCTCCAGGTCACACTTTGTCTCCAGCTGCCCTGAATGTTTATGAGCGCCCCTTCCAGTGAAGTCATAGGGTCAGGCATACCAGTGAGTCCTCAGTAACATAGGGCTTGCCACAACTGGGCCATCAGACAGGACTGTCCTGTGGGCCAGGCAAAGGATGTCTAGCATTCTGAATGGATGGACTATACTCTGAATTGAGTATTTTCTTCTTCTAAACCTGCCGTAACCTGACCTCAGTCCTTGCCAACTAGCCTTCAGGAGTCAATGAAAACAGAAAAAATCTGTGGGGTGAAATAAATGACCTTAGAAGGTCTAAGCAACAGTGATGTAGGAATTTCATCAATATGTGGTCAAGACAAGATTAGAAGCTAGTATGAAACCCAGGCATGCTTTCCTAAAGTTGAAAAAAAAGTAAATGTCAGCAGAGGAATTGTTGATGACAGCACTCAGTCTGTCTCTCTAGTCAACTCCTCTAATCTGCACCACTGGCACAGCTCTCATTCTGGGATCTTCTCATCCTCCAGGGGACTCTCTTCTAACTGGATCTCCTAATTCCTCTTAAGAAAGGTTGCATAAGACCCAGTTTTACAGATTTTACACATCTGAAAATGTAGTTTTCCACCTCTCAAATTGAAGTGATAGTTTATGTATAGAAATCTAGAATGGAAATAATTTTCCTTCAGAATTTTGAAGGCACTGCTCTTATTTTCTTGTCTTCAAGGTTGTGACTCAAAAGTTCAAAGTCACTTTTGTTACCAATCCTTTGTATGATAAATACAAAAAAATAATATTTTTTTCCTGTGGAAGGTTGTAGAAACTTATTTGTTCCCAGTGTTCTGAAACTTCACAACATGGGCATTGTTGTAAATCTGTCTTTACTCATTTTGTTGTAAATTCAACAGACCCTTCCAATCTGACAACTCGTGTCTTTTAATGCAGAGAAATTTTCTTAAACTATTTCTTTGATGATTTCCTCCTCTTTGTGTTCTCTGTTCTTTCACTCTGGAAACTCACATTATTCAGATATTAGATCTCCTGATCCTTTAACTTTCTTACGCTTTTAGCTTAGTTTCTATTTCTATATTTTTTATTCTACTTTCCAGGTGATTTCCTTTTCTTCTACTGAGTTTCTAGTTTCTAGTATCATGTTTTTAATTTCCAGAAGCACATTTTTGTCCTCCAAATATTTCTTTTTATAGATAGCATCTTGATTTTTTTTCCATAGATGGAGTATCCTTTCCTTTCTTTCTGAGGGTTTTAATAATAGGTTATTTTCTATTACTTCATTTTCTCCCTGTCTTGCCTGTGTATTCTCTAAGCTGTTGTGGGTTTTTTGCTTGTTTCATTCCAACCTATCATGTTAGAGACTTTCTCAGATAACTAGTACTTCTTGGCCATCTACTTATACTAACCAGTAGAGAAGAAAACCTGATTTGAAACTCTGAGCACATAATGAGCTTTGTTGACTTTGAACTTCATTCTAGGATTGTATAGATGGTACCTGTTGGGGTAAAACACTGATGTCAGTATATTCAGGCATTTTTTTCTTGATCTTGTCAATTTCTTAAAGAAAAGCCTTCTATCCTCCTGCCTAGAGGTAATGTCCTTGGTACTAATGTTCTTGTTGGAGGAACAAGACAATGAGTCCCTTCATTCTGGATTTTTTTTTTTTTTTAAGACAGAGTCTCCCTCTGTCACCCAGAATGGAGTGCAGTGGTGCAATCTCAGCTCAATGCAACCTCCACCCACCAGGCTCAAATGATTTTCATGTCTCAGCCTCCCAAGTAGCTGTGACTACAGGTATGTCCCACCACACCCAACTAAGTTTTGTATTTTTAGTACAGACAGGGTTTTGCCATGTTGGCCAGGCTGGTTTCCAACTCCTGGCCTTAAGAGATCTGCCCTCCCAAAGTGCTGGGATTATAGGCATGAGCCACCACACCCGGCCTTCATTCTGAATTGAGTGTGCATATAGCCATTCAATCCCTGTTTTTGGCATGGCATTCACTGGTATTGTGCTCACACTTAAGACAAATAAGTCTCAAGTATCCCATCCAGAGGCTTCTCTGTTTGATCCCTTCAGAGACTAAACCTTGAGACCTCTGGATGGGCAAGGGCAGTCATGAGTGACAGGACAAACATAATTTTACTGTTTCACTAGGTTCACTTTTTTTTTTTTTTTTTGAGACGGAGTCTCACTCTGTCGCCCAGGCTGGAGTGCAGTGGCGCGATCTCGGCTCACTGCAAGCTCCACCTCCCGGGTTCACGCCATTCTCCGGCCTCAGCCTCTGAGTAGCTGGGACTACAGGCGCCCGCCACCACGCCCGGCTAGTTTTTTGTATTTTTAGTAGAGACGGGGTTTCACCATGTTAGCCAGGATGGTCTCGATCTCCTGACCTCGTGATCCACCCTCCTCGGCCTCCCAAAGTGCTGGGATTACAGGCTTGAGCCACCGCGCCCGGCCTAGGTTCACTTTTGTATGGCTTTGCCGTTTACAGTTTTTCAAGTTCAGATTCTTCAACTGTATTTCTACTGCCCTAATTTATTCTCACTAACTGTTGAAAAGTTCCACACAAATGCCCTCTGCAAAAACTCCCCTAAAACCACCTGTGAGAAACATACATGAACACCTTCTCCAGCTATTGAGAGTCATTGGCTGTAAGCAGGAAAAAGGGTTAAATATTGGCTGGAAAAATCTCTCTCATTATGCAAGTCCATTCCATCTGTGGTTACTTCCTGTTCATTCTGCTATCAGAAGAGCCCCCTGTGGTCAAAAAAGCTCCACTTGATGACTTTCTAGGTTTTTTTCCTAGATCAATATTCTATGTCCGCATAGACTGGTTAAGATATTCATATACATCGTCTTATTTGTTCCTTACAACAATAGCCCTGAGAATTAGGAAGGTTGAGTATCATTAGTATTATTATTACCCCTTTACAGATGTGAAAACTTAGGCTGAAAGAGGTTGCATCACTTGTCAAAGATCAGATCATGCCAGGCGCGATAGCTCACACCTGTAATCCCAGCACTTTGGGAGGCTGAGGCGGGTGGATCATGAGGTCAGGAGTTCGAGACCATCCTGGCTAACACGGTGAAACCCTATCTCTACTAAAAATACAAAAAATTAGCCGGGCGTGGTGGTGGGCACCTGTAGTCCCAGTTGCTTGGGAGACTGAGGCAGGAGAATGGCGTGAACCTGGGAGGCGGAGCTTGCAGTGAGCCAAGATTGTGCCATTGCACTCCAACCTGGGGGACAGAGTGAGACTCAGTCTCAAAAAAAAAAAAAAAGTTAGCTGGGCGTGGTGGCTCACACCTGTAGTCCCAGCTACTCTGGCGCCTGGGGCAGGAGAATGACTTGAACTGAGGAGGTGGAGGTCACACTACTGCACTCCAGCTTGGTCAACAGAGCGAGACTCGATCTCAAAAAAAAAAAAGAAAAAGAAAATCAGATTATATGCAAGAAATAAAGCCAGGGTTACTCAGACCTCTGCCCCTCAGGCACATGCTACCTACTATACCACACTGCTTCACACAAATTGACAGTCTTTATTTAAATTTTTGCAGACCAATTTTGTTGTTGTTGTTGTTAGAGACAACATCTTGCTCTGTCACCCAGGCTGGAGTGCAGCCGTGTGATCACAGCTCACTGCAGCCTGAAACTCCTGGGCTCAAGCCATCCTCCTGCCTCAGCCTCCCGACTAGCTGGGACTACAGGTCCCTCCCGACTAGCTGGGACCACGCCTGGCTCAGGCCAATTTTAAAGAGGAGAAAACTTACAGATCTAGAACAAAAGCTGAGCTCTCTTTTCACAGTTTGTGCATTTCCTCTTAGAGAAAAAAATATGAGTCGTTCATTTCAACAGTCTAGAATTCTTGCCCTTGAATTACAGCATTGAAGTCACCTTATGATGTGGTGGCTAAGGTGCTAGGAGGCTCAGTGAGAACTTACCCTGCAGACAATGGATGTGGCTTCATGGCCAAACAGGTGCCCAAACTCTGTGTTTCCATTTTCTTCTATGCCTCAGTCAGCCCAGGTTTGCCCTAATGTCTTATTATTCCTTTTCAGTTGAGCATAGTCAGTACTGAAAACAAGTCACAACTTTTGAGTTTTACTTAGTTACAAAGACTATTTACTAGTTTTGAGGAAAGATACTAATTGTGTGGAGCTTCCAAATCCCTGCTCCTTGAGTTTGACTATCCGGATTACATTAAAGATACAACGGATGCATAGAGACATCCAATGAACAGAAGTTATACGTAAATTACATTTTTGGAACTTGGAATATATTTCCCCATAGGGAAATTGTATTGTGCTTTTTTAAAAGGCATGGCTAAATGATTAAATAAATGGATAATAAAGTTCCCAAGCTAGCATACAAAAGCCTGTTAAGTGTGTTTTTAACTCATAATATACCTAAAGTATAATGCCAAGTTAGTATTTCAGATACATTTGGTTCTGGGCACTAAATGTGGTTTTCATAGGAAGACACATTTTTCCAAGTGGAAACACTTCTAGTGCCTAAACAATGTAAGGGCAAGAGACCTAACATTTAGCTTCTGCAAAGTATTAAGGACACTGAGTCACAAAATGGTTAATGACATTTAGGGTGTATTAATGCTATGCTCAAAGACATGTAAGCAGAGCCAGAATTTAAGCCGAGGTTTATCTCAGCCTGTGTTGTTTCTACTAAACTTAGTTATCTCTGTTGGTTTATATTCCAAATGTTCTGAACTGAGGACTACTTGTCTCCCCCACCCCCACCCACTTCCTGTGGTACAGTAGGGGGTGAGATAAAGGACGGTACTCCAGAACAGCCAACCTCAAACTTGAACAGGCATCAGAATCACCTGGCAGTCTTGTTAACCAAGATTTCCGGGCCCCATTCCTTGTGTTTCTAATTCAGCAGGTCTGAGTGGGGCCTGAAAATTTGCATTTCTGACAAGCTCCCAGGTGATTCTAATGCTGCTGGTCCAGGGACCATGCTCTGAGAATTCATTAGGGCTTCCCTAATAAGTCATCTCGACAAATAACCAATCCTTGAAACAATCAGTGATTTTCATAACTGGTAACAAGGAATGATGAAATTCACTGAATCTTGAAGAGCTATAATTATGATTAGTACCTGAAGGGAACGAGCAGGCCATGGAGAGACAATATAGAAAGGAAACAAATATTCTCAGCAAGGTTGCACTCCATGCATAGATTTCATTTTCTGCAAAGAAGAAAAGAAGCAAACAGTACAGAAATCAGCAGGGAACATTCGGCTTTGAAGATAAAAGCAATAATCAGGCATGGTGGCAACAGCATGACAACTGCAAAACAATTGAGTTTACCCCATTTTTATCCCCATGCGTAGAGGGAAGCTTAATCAGCAACACATATTTATTGAGTTCTTACAGTGTGGTCAAACAGGAGTGGGTAAAAGCATGGGGAATGGTTCTTGACCTCAACAAGTTACAGTGATGCCTCATTGATCAGTTTCTTTGGGGAAGGAAGCATGCCATGAAGTAAAATTCCCAAATAAGTAAAGCTAACTCCTTAACGTACTCAAATGTTATTTGAAGTATATTTTTTATTTTAAAAAAAGTCTTCTGGCCAACCACAGTGGCTCACACCTGTAATCCCAGCACCTTGGGAGGCTGAGGCAGGCAGATCACCTGAGGTCAGGAGTTTGAGACCAACCTGACCCACACGGTGAAACCCCATCTCTACTAAAAATACAAAAATTAGCTGCGCGTAGTGGCGCACACTTGTAATCTCAGCTACTTGGGAGGCTGAGACAAGAGAATCACTTAAACCCGGGAGGCGGAAGATGCAGTGGGCCGAGATTGCGCCATTGCAGTCCAACCCGAGCAAGAAAAGCAAATCTCTGTCTTAAAAAAAAAAAAAAACAAAAAACTTTCTGAAATCTATACCATCCTACCACTTTAAACCGAACACGAAAACATGGTTTAAGTTTTTCTTGATGATTCTAGGCCAGCACTACAGATACTCCCTTTAGAATATTAAGTAATGACCATAGGCTATTGAGGAAGTATGTTACTGTTTACCCTATATTTAAAGAGCTTAAGGCTGGACTTAGTATTTGAATTTTCTCCATCGATTGCCATCTTATCTCTGCCTTTATTGGTCTACCTTCTAATAGCTCCACTTCACTTCTTATATGCTCTTTCTTCTCTGCTATGGATTAAAAGCATCTGAAGTTTGTAAGAACCAAGCCTATGAGCGAGGGCCTGAGTATTTTACCTACAAATCGATTGAGTTTTAGGGGCTGGCCTTGTCATTTCTTTTTTTTTTTTTTTTTTTTGAGACGGAGTCTCGCTCTGTTGCCCAGGCTGGGGTGCAGTGGCCAGATCTTAGCTCACTGCAAGCTCCGCCTCCCAGGTTTACGCCATTCTCCTGCCTCAGCCTCCCGAGTAGCTGGTACTACAGGCGCCCGCCACCTCGCCCGGCTAGTTTTTTGTATTTTTTAGTAGAGACGGAGTTTCACCGTGTTAGCCGGGATAGTCTCAATCTCCTGACCTTGTGATCCGCCCATCTCAGCCTCCCAAAGTGCTGGGATTACAGGCATGAGCCACCGCGCCTGGCCAATGGCCTTGTCATTTCATTCCTGACAAGTTCTTACGTGATCCTGATGCTGCAGGTCAAGGAACCACACTTTGAGAACTTATTAGAGCTTCCCTAATGAGTCATCTCTACAAATGCAAATATTTCTTCCCTTAGTGCAGGAAGCCAGTTTGAAGGCTTCTAAATATACCTTCACTTCAAGAGGATGTTTGGCCCAAAGGAAAGGATGCTTCCTTTCTCCTGAACAAGCCCGTATAGGGCCCTATTTTCACCTTCAGAAATTTTCTCAGTATTCAGTACAGGATCATATTCCCTGCCCCAAAATTTGTGTTACCTACTTATTGGATGATAAATAAATAAGGGTTGTATAAATGCACATAAATGAGCACTCCCCATAAGCCGGGTACTAAGTAGATGCTTTCATCTGTCATCTCCTCTAACCCTCACACATACCTTATGAGCTGGGAATGAATAGCTCATAGCCCAAGCTCAGGAGGGGACAGTCAATGACCCACTCATTCAAGGTCATAGTAAGTGGCATAGCTGAGATTCCAACTCAAATCTTCAGACCCTGAGGCCAACATGCTTTCCATTAGACCACAGCTACTGCCTTATTGAGAGCAAACCAAATGTTGGGGTGCAAGGAAAGATGGCAATTCAGTTTTTAAAAAGATTAATCCACAGCAAGCATAATGGCACCTCCACCCACACCCAAACCCATGGTAGACAGTGTTCTTTCCTGCTGCGTATAGACAACCTCAGATCTCTTTCTCTAGAAGCCAGAACGAATTAGTTAGAAGAGGCGTAGAATACAAACCCACATGCCTTAGCTTCACTTATCTGGAAATTTCACTTGGTGGTGTCTCACTGAAAACCAGTTCACTAAGGGCCAGGCGTGGTGGCTCACACTTGTAATCCTAACGCTTTGGGAGGCTGAGGTGGATGGA
>NW_012105520.1:975148-987788 GCF_000951045.1 Mandrillus leucophaeus | reverse complement strand
TGTGTGTGTGTGTGTGTGTGTATAGATATATATATTTCTAGCATAAGAATGATGAAACTCTTCTTAAAATATTTTATTTTTTTCCAAATAGTTGTTTCTAACTATAAAAGTAAAACATGTTTATTACAGAAACATTTGGAAATTACCACAAGTATGAAGAAAAAACTTTCTTCCCCTATAGGGAAGGTAGACTTTCTGTAGAACTGACAAATTATACCTTATCCCATCCTACACCAGTGGTTCTCAACCAGGGGGCAATTTTGCCCCTCCAGTTGACACTGGCAATGCCTGGAGGTATTTTGGGTTGTCACAGCTTGGGAGTGCTGCTGGCATCTCGTGGGTAGAGCCCAGGGATGCTGTGAAACAGCCTGCAATGCACAGGACACTTGGCCTCCCCGTCAGCAAACTATGAGACAGCCCAAGACATCAGCGGCGCCACGGTTGAGAAACTGTTTTAGATTGCAGCACACGTAAAGGAAGGATTTCTGGTTCCTTACAGATGTTTGCTGCCTCTCTATCACATTAGTAAAATAAAGTTGAGGGAACTGAAACCGCTGGCTTTGGGTCTGTTTCCGGGTGCGCACACACAGGCTACAGAAGTCTCACTAGTTTCAGTTATCACTGGCTGCAGAACTTTTTTGTTTTCTTCCAGCCCAGATGACCTGAAGAAGCATAGATGCTACCCATAGATGAATGTGGCCTTTGGCTCTGCTCACACAGTTTCTCTTTAATCAAAGAGAGACCACAGTAAAGGATATTTACAAGGAAAGGGAAAGTGAAAGGGCGAGGAGAGAAGAGCAGAATCACCAAGGAAAACTCCTCCTACCATGGTCTCTGCAGCCAGCCTCCTTCTCACTGATGTCGGTGTTCTCACAATCCTTTCGCTCCTATTATTTAGTGACCTCGCCACTCTAAGTGTGGTGTCCAGTGCAGCAGAATTGGCACCACCTGGCATCTCCTTAGAACTGCACAATCTCAGCCCTCCCCAGACCCTCAACTCAAAACTCTGCATTTTAACAAGATGCCCACGTGATTTGGCATTATGCACATTAACATTTGAGAAGCACTACTTGGAGTTTTCCAAAAGGCAAAATAAAACCGCAGAGTGAACAGCTGCAAAACAGATGCAAAGTTAATCACGTGGGGTCACATATGACTCCTCCAGGGGATTTATGCCTCTCTGTGGATAGTAGCTGGTAATATAGAAAACAGAAATTTGAAGGAATATGTGGAAAAAAGTAAATGCTGTGCTACAGTCCTTTGAGTGCGCTAAAGGGATTCACTCTGGGTTAGAGGAAATGCCGTGCCTAGCCCCTGAAATAGTTTGACGTACCCGATGAGAGCTCAAATGTTTGGTGTTTTTGTTTGGGGGCTTTGTTTTCATTAGGGAACAGAGAATTTATACTGGTCTTCCATGAAACAAGAGAGATCTATTTGATTAGTATTTCCAACATAGCATTCCACAATACCAAAATTTGTAAGAAGAGTTGATGTCATAAGTTTTTAAATAACCTAGAAAATAGATTAAGGCAAATGGGTCCGGTTCAACTTCAGGTCCGCTTTCAACTTATTCAAATTGCATTGATGTTGTTCATTCAACAAATATCAAGTCTCAGGATCTGTGCAAAGAAGAACTTCAAGGAAAGCAGCCACTAACAGCTGCAAACCCCTGCCAACGCTGCAGACAGCCCATGACAATTGAGGTGGGAAGGGGAACAGAGCTGGTGGGGAGGTTGGGAGGGCCAAGGGCGCAGCTACAGGAAGGAGCAAGGGGGAGTTCCGCACGCCCTTGTGGGTTCGGAAGCTGAGCTCACTGCAGAGATCAGCCTGGTCCTGAACCCTGGACCTGAGCTGTGTGGGGTGCAGGTTCAGTTTGACTCACGCACGGGCCGGCGGAACAGACCACAACCCTGCCTAGTGAAGGTTTTCAGAGAACCATGTCACCAAGTCCTGCTGCCTCCTCGGGCTCCAGAGCTGTGGCCCAGTTTAAGGTGAACAAGTCCCACAAGTTCCACAGTTCTGACCCTGGTGACCATGTCCAGAAGCAGCCGCTAGAGGCTGCACTTGGTCCCTTCAAGGAAGAAATGAAAGGGCCTGAGCAAATTTGCAGCTGGCTTTGTTCTGCCCGGAACACTGTGTTCTTTCCTCACATCCTCCCGCCCTGCTGAGGGCTCTCTACACAGGCATGCAGGAGATCACATGCCAGCCTGGAAGTTAGAGCACCCCGGGGCCCCTCAGTTACCAAGGGAGCGCTGGATATGCCAGGTGGCCTCCTAAGGGAGACTGCCTGGGGGCAGAAGGTTTTGGTTATCCGATAAGAGGCAACTGTCCTCTGACTTCACTAGGATTCTGAAGCCCAGAGAACTGATTGAGAGAGAGGGCAATCGGGCGAGATGGAGACAGAATGGACCCAAATACTGTCCGAATGTTCAGTGTTCAATGAAGCAGCTTCCGTCACAGTGAGGTACCTGAGGTGTGGACTGCTCCCCGGGAGGGTGAGTGGGAGTTGACTCTGCAGGGGGAGCTCAGTGGGAGAAATCAACCAAGCAGAAAAATGAAGCAGAAGTTTCTAGAGGCTTGCCCCGCCTAGCAGAGGAGTGTTCAGAGGTGCTTGAACTCTTAAGGTCACTGGACATTTTTAACTGGGGTGAGGACTCGGACAGATTCACGACAAGGCAAGCAGCAGAAAGTGGCTCCTGAAGTGCTTCTTGAGAAATGTTAGCCAACACATCACAATTATGCCCAGGCCTGAGAGACGCTGGCATTGCTATAGGGAAGGGGTATGACCCACCCTTTGGGAGCACCCATTCCCCCGCACCCCGACCTGCTCTGTGTTTAGTGCTTTCTATGTTCCATTGTTCAGTGATATTTAGTGACCTCACAGCCCTGTGGGGCAAATATAAATATCCTCATTTCCCTAATGTGGAAAGTAGGACTGGAAGATGTTAAGTAACTTGCCAGGGTCAGCTGGTAACAGTGACAGAGCTATGATGCTTGTTTGTTTGATTTGGCTTGTAAGTAGGTAATATAGTCATATGATTCAAAAATCAAAACCGTAGAAAGGGGGCCAGGCACGGTGGCTCACGCCTGTAATCCCAGCACTTTGGGAGGCCAAAGTGAGCAGATCACCTGAGGTCAGGGGTTCGAGACCAGCATGACCAACATGGTGAAACCCCGTCTCCATTAAAAATACAAAAATTAGCCTGGCGTGGTGGCATGTGCCTATAATCCCAGCCACTGGGGAGGCTGAGGCAGGAGAATCTTTTGAGCCCAGGAGGTAGAGGTTGCAGTGAGCCGAGATCATGCCACTGCATTCCAGCCTTGGTGACAGAGCGTGACTCTGGCTCAAAAAAAAAAATCAAAACCGTAGAAAGGTATACAATACGAAGTCTCCTGTCTACTGACCCCCAGATTGTCAGTTTCCCCCATCTGTCTCCTTGCCACAAACACAGGTAACCACCATTTGTTCCTTGTATACTTTTAGCATTTCTTTATGCATATTCCAGTTAATAAAGTACAAAGTCTTATTTTTCTCCATTTTTACACAAAACATGGCATACTACGCATACTGTTCCATGCCTTGCTTTTTTTTCTTTCAGCACATAAAGAACTTGAGATCAACAAAATATCTTGAGATCTTTTCATTACCAGCACGTAAAGAGTTTCCTCATTCTTTTATTTTGCAGCTGCACAGTATTCCATTGTATGGACATACCATAATTTAATGGAGCAGTCTTCTATTGGTGGGCATAGGGTTGTTTCCTGTCTTTTGCTACTATAGACAATGTTACAGTGAATAACCTTGTACCAACATCAGCATGCACATGCCAGAGCCAGGAGCCCACATCTATCTGGATCTAAATGGTCTAGGTTCTCTCCACCCCAAAGCTGACACAGGACTGATCATATGCCAGCTCTGGTAGATAAATGTTCATATCTCTGTCCCCACCCCCACCCTCTATCTTCCTATTTTCTTTTCCTGTCTATTCATACTTGAAACAACTACAAAGACTCCAGACAGAGAGTTCTTCCATTTTATCTCTTTCTGTGGTTGCTTTGCTTCATTCTTTAAATACCAAGTCTGGCTGTAACTGGGCTGTACTAGAGACAAAATCTACAGATGTTCTTCTGCATAAACATGGAATTTCAGCTACCAATTGGATACATGTGCCAGGGAAGTGCAAATCCTGCGTACTGTAGCCCACAACAGGCTTGGATCCCAGCTTAGAACTGGAAAAAGATTGCTAGAGGCAGCCTGCTGCTACGGAAGCTAGCGTCTGTCTCCATTTCTGGCTGTTGACCTAAAGGGACATAAAATGAATAGTGACAACATTAGGCAGGTCCAAGGAAGTCTATCTCTGGGAAAGAGAAGATACATCACCCAAACTTTCATCCTTATTATCCGAGGTCATTTTGTCATTTATCTATATCTATTTATATATCTATCTATATATATATAGATTTTTTTTTTGAGACAGAATATCACTCTATTGTCCAGGCTGGAGTGCAGTGGTGCAATCTCTGCTCACTGCAACCTCCACCTCCCGGGTTCAAGCGATTCTCCTGCCTCGGCCTCCCAAGTAGCTGGGAGTACAGGCGCCTGCCCCACAGCCAGCTAATTTTTGTAGTTTTTTTAGTAGAGACAGGGTATCATCATATTGGCCAGGCTGGTCTCAAACTCCTGACCTTGTGATCTGCCCGCCTCAGCTTCCCAAAGTGCTGAGATTACAGGTGTGAGCCACTGCACCCGGCTCATCTATATTTATACCTAGATTTTCATATTCACCTTTCTGACTTTTCATCCCTCAAAATAAGATTTTACAATTAGAGAACACTAAGAATAATAAATAAATAAATCTGGATGTAGGTTGTTTTTAGTCATGTGATTCTGACTATCGCCTGCATGGTGGACTGAGAGATGGGTTCACTCTGTTTTGGAGGCATTTTCATTGGACTCCTCTTTCCTGAGCACTTACTGCATACCAGTTGCTCTGTTGGTGAAGGGTATAAGGCCCAGGTACTCCTCTCCGAAAGGAGATTCAGACACTTACCAAATATTTTCAATGCAGAAAGAGACATCACTTCAAAGTAATATGAGCTATGATATAGGTAGAGAAGCATGCCCGGGATCTCCTTGAGAGGGGGTACTTAGCCCAGAGTGGGAAGAGAGAGGAGGAGAAGCAGGCAGTTCAGGGAGGCTTAAGATGCTTGAGGCCGGGCGCGGTGGCTCATGCCTGTAATCCCTAAAACTTTGGGAGGCCAAGGCAGGCAGATCACAAGGTCAGGGGTTCAAGCCTGATCAACATGGTGAAACCCTCTACTAAAAATACAAAAATTAGCTGGGTGTGGGACCGGGCGCGGTGACTCACGCCTGTAATCCCAGCACTTTGGGAGGCCGAGGCAGGCGGATCACGAGGTCAGGAGATCTAGGCCATCCTGGCTAACACAGTGAAACCCCGCCTCTATAAAAATACAAAAAATTAGCCGGGCGTGGTGGTGGGCTTCTGTAGTCCCAGTTACTCGGGAGGCTGAGGCAGGATAGCGGCGTGAAGCTTGGAGGCGGAGCTTGCAGTGAGCCGAGATTGCACCACTGCACTCCAGCCTGGGCAACAGAGCAAGACCATCTCAAAAAAAAAAAAAAAAAAAAAGCCGGGTATGGTGGCGCATACCTGTAATCCCAGCTACTCAGGAGTCTGAGGCAGGAGAATCGCTTGAACCCGGGAGGCAGAGGTTGCAGTGAGCCGAGATCGTGCCACTGCACTCCAGCCTGGGCAACAGTCAAAGAAAAAAGAAAAAAAAGATGCTTGAGTAAGCCCTGAGGAGCCAGCAGGAGGTGCTCAGGCAGGGAAGGTAAACAGCATGGCCAAGAGCAGGGGCCAGAGGAAGGAAATAGTCACCAAAATGTAACTTATTTTTCTAAACACTGGAAAAATGAAATAGCAAACCAGTAGCCCACACATGAAGCAAGCTTCAAGGGGGAAAATGGAGATAAAAATTCCTTAAATATCAGCCGTTCCTCTGATCTTTTAGACAGGTCTTCAGTAAGAAGTTCACCCTGATCCTCTCCACCAACCTTGGGAATGCTTTAGCAGAGAGGGTTCCAGGCAAGCTTCCCACAACGGACTCAGCCCTTCTGTTTCTTATCTCTGACCTATGACTGTTTTCTGCTAATTACAAGGAAGGCCTGAGCTTGCGTTTTTACAACTGCCACCAGCGCTCAGAACTCATACAATCCCTCTATCTCTCCTTCCAGCTGTTGACTATCAAAAGACAAGTCAATAGCCTCCTGGAATCCTATAGGATGGTCTGTTTCCTCTAGGAATGGGGACACCATGGAAAGACTGCAAAGCCCAAATCATTGTGTAAATGTAACCTGCCAGTGTTGCCATCAGAATAACGATTGTTGTCATATCTCCAGGTATTCATTCATCTGCCAGATGTGGTTGAAAATTAATACGCCAGAGATTCTCTTTAAAATGTGGTCTTTGGTTGGGTGTGGTTATACACCTATAATCCTAGCACTTTGGGAGGCAGAAGCAGGAGGATCACTTCAGCCCAAGAGTTCAAGACCAACCTGGGCAACATAACGAGACACCATCTCTACAAAACATTTTTTAAAAATTAGTCAGACATGGCAACGTGCTTCTGTAGTCCCAGCTACTCAGGAGGCTGAGGTGGGAGGATCGCTTGAGCCCAGGAAGTCAAGGCTGCAGTGAGCTGTGATTGCACCACTGTACTTCAGCCTGGATGACAGAGCCAAACCCTGTCTCAAAAAATTTAAAAAAACATTTTAAGGTGGTCTTACAGCTCATCTTTCAACAATAGTAACACCAGTAACGATACTTAACATTTATTTAAAGCTTACTATGTCCCAGATATTGTCCTAAGCTCCTTAAATGTTTTTTCTATTTTAATCCCAAGACTTCCTTCTTAAAGCCTGACATGTTGCCTAGTCAAGATTCAAGTGTCCTTGGGTTCAAATCCCAGCTCTGACCCCCTACTATTTTGGTAATGTCTCTGAACCTCAGTTTCCTCCTCTATGAAGTGGGCATAGTAATACCTTCCCCCTAGAAGTGAAGGAAATCATCTGGATTAAAGCACCTGACACAAACAGGCTCACAGTGAATGTTAGTTACTTTCCCCTAAACAGCCATTGTTATTAAAAATGCTTCTATTTTCAAATAATTTAAGATGAGTGATGTAATTAAATGTTTTAACAAAGATAGAAATCAATCATACCACATCATTCCTCCAAATAGCAGAAGGAAAATCTATTGAGTGTGTTCATCTTCTGGGGTCTATATTTCTTAAATGTCTATGAATATAAAGAAAGAAATATACAAGCACAGGCCTTAGGGCCAGTTAAGGAAATATTTCCTAATCTGGACTCTACCCACTCAGGGATCCCTGCCCCCACACCTCATGAAATCATCAGAAAAGGAAAGAGATGCCTGGGCCCTGAGATCCTGCCCAGTTTTAGCTCTAGGTGTTAGGGTCATGTGGAAGTGGCAGGTTTTTGAAATGCTGACATGCTGACACTTAAGCGCATGGCTGGATCCTGTTATAGCTCAGCGAAAGTATATAAAGAAGTTGGCCCTAGGTGAGATTTCAAAAAATGAAACGATGCCCAGCATGACGTAAGTGGTGAGGCTTGAGGACAGAAAGGCTGGAGTTTGAATCCCAGCTTCACACTTTCTCACGTGTGACCTTGGGACAGGGATGAATAATGTATTGTCACTGTATACTCCATCTCTTTGCTCACTTGCAAAATGGAGGTAAGAGCATCCTCTTCACAGCATTATTGTGCTCGACAAATGTGCCTTCTCTTCTCCTTTGTGGTCAAAGGGTTGGTCCATTTGAATCTATCGAGAGTCCCAGCTCAGCTCGGCTGCAAACCTGAACCCCTAGTCAGTTGCTGGAAATGTACCTGCACGCACTGTTTGGTGGGCTTTTTAAAAGAGATCTGCATTGGGATGATTCCCAGCCTCTGCAGCATGTGTCTGCCCATGTGGAGGATGTTTCCCTTCTCAGCTCCTGCTCTGAGGATTTTACCTCGGCTGGCATCTAGCTCATGAACCAAGGCAGGGCAGTCACCCCACTGTGCTCTCTGCTTCCAAAATCCTTTTTGTTTCTAAAGGTAATAATGGGCTTTAATCTTTCTAGAAAATGCTTCCATCTCCAACTGAGACTACCCCAGTCCCTTTAGTGCCCATGCTTGGGACTCTCAGTCTCTATTTCCTACCCCTCACCCTTTGCTTTCTCTTGCATTTCCTGAGGCATTTCCCTCTCCTTTCAATGACTGTCTGGATTTCTCATTCTCTTTGTGTTGTTTTTCCTTTGTTGCCTCTTGGGGGCCAAGATTAAAACCCCACTCCCTCCTTTTTCCATTGCTCATTCTGCTATTTTTGTTCCCTTATCCTTTCTCTCAAAGCAATACAAGAAAGAAGTATCTTGAAAACACCTCGCAACCACTCAGCTGAAGGTTAAGAACTACTGAGCAACTGGATCTGCAGCCACCTTTGTGTTTTACACCAACTGGTATGCAAACATCAAACAGAATAATGGAATTATTAGTATTAAAGATTTCAAGCTGGGCACGGTGGCTCACACCTGTAATCCCTAGCACTTTGGGGAGGCCAAGGATGGCAAGTCACTTGAAGTCCCTTGAAGTCAGGAGTTAGAGACCAGCCTGGCCAACATGAGTGTCAAGCCATTGACACTAAAAAATGGTCCACCCTGATCAACACTTTAAAAATGCCAGGTTGCAGTGAGCCGAGATCGTGCCATTGCACTCCAGCCTGGGCAACAAGAGGGAAAACTCCGTCTCAAAAAAAGAAAAAGAAATGCCATGCCCACCTCTGCAGTGCTTAGCAGGAATCTTATAGGATGAGCCTTTTTCTTGTTCTTAGTTCTTAATCGCTGTATTTGACTCCATCTTTATGCTTCATTTCATCCAGGCCCAAGATTACATCTATGGGAATAAGGATCCACAGGAAGTAGTAAGAGAACAGAAACAAACTTTATGAAACTTGGGATTTAGAGGCTGGAACAAGAGAGGTTAGGTTCAGTTTATTTTGAATGACCAGAAGCTGACTGTTTCACTTTCACTGTCTAATAAGTCTCTGAGTTAGGAAGCCTTTCACTTTCCTATTCTCAAGGGCAACAGTGAAGGATTCTAGATTATTATTAGAAAAGGTGTTGATGGACTGGGCACGGTGGCTCACGCCTGTAATCCCAGCACTTTGGGAGGCCGAGGTGGGCCAATCACTTGAGCCCAGGAATTCAAGACCGACCTGGGCAACATGACGAAACCTTGTCTCTACTAAAAATACAAAACTAGATGGGCGTGGTGGCGCGTGCCCATAGTCCCAGTTACAAGAGGATCACCTGACCCCAGGAGGTCAAGGCTGCAAAGAGCCATGTTTGTGCAACTGCACTGCAGCCTGTGCTACAAAGTGAGATCCTGTCTCAAAAAGAAAAGGTATTGATGCATCCAGGACTAGCCTTACCAATAAATGTGTGGTGCATGGATAGATCAGCTGGTTTAAAGGAACAAGGTCAAGGTGGACACTGCTTGATTTCATATGGGTTGCCTTGAACCACCCTTCAGATTAAATACCTACTGTGACATTGACTCACACCTAGAATCTTTGTACTCTAACTAGTTATATTGCCTCTAGTCCTTCCCCGTATTTCCTGGACCCTGAACCCCACCATTTTCCCACACCCTATCCCATGGACAGTGTTCTCACTCAACTTGCCTCCCAAGTGGGACCCTGACACCAATCACAAAACACATACACTCACACTCCACCACACACACACACACACACACACACTCTTCCCTCCTTCCCCTCTGAATCCCTTGTACCAGCATCGACAGCTATTTCATTCACTTTGTACCCAAATACTGCCCTATGACAATCTTCCATTGTTAAATGAAACTTATTTATGAGCTGTTGTGCTCTTTACCTTATCACGAGGCTGTGTCATGATAACCTTCCCGTCCTCCACAACCTCAACACAGCATTCCTTGCAAATGGCAAGTAATTGATGGATATTTGTGGCTAGTCACCTATTCATCTGATGAATGACTCTCTGGCTGCACTGGGTCTGGCCTCTCTTCAGAGAGGGTCTGGCAGTCTCTAAAGAGGTAACTGACACTTGGGGAAAAAAAGATGCAACTAACTAATGCTTTAGGACTCCTGTCATCTGGGGGAGGTGAGGGCCTGATGGCAGAGCCTCCACAAGAGTAACTCCCTGTTTATCCACTGTGTACCAGGAGGCTGAAAGAAGCAAGGCTACAGAAACAGGAGAAGAAAACAGGAAAGGGCATCGTTACATACTGTAACTCCAAACTATTTATTTACTCAGACAGGCCTCCCCTCTTATCCTAGAGACCAGAAGGGAAGTTCCTCCTCCCTTTGGAAAACAGGACTCCAGAGTGGGGAGAAACCCATGGCCTTGGCACAAAGCTCTGCAAGACATAAATGTACTCTGTGTAGAAGGCCTTACACACTGAAGGTTGCCTATAAAGGGTGAATGAAAGAATGAATGAGAGAGGGAGAGTGTGTGTGTGTGTGTGTGTGTGCGCGCGCGCGCGTGCGTGGCAGAGAGATAGCGATTGAGATTGGCAAGTATTCTCTAAATAGGTCATAGGTCATAAACTTCCAGCTTCTATACAAGTTTGATTTCCCTAGAGAACTATAATAATAATGTTAGAAACTGCAAACATTTGTTCTTTTTATGTGCAAGGCATAGTTATAAATGCTTTACATGTACTAATTCATTTCATTGGCACAATTTTTTGATGTTGATTCTTTTATTACCTTCATTTTGTAAATGAGAAAATTTAAACACAGAGAGGTTAAGTGACTTCCCCAAGGCCACACAGCTAGTGAGTGGTGAACCTGGGTATATGATGGGGGAGATGTGGAAATTGAAGTCAGAGAAATTTGGGTTGGAACCTTGGCCCTATTATCTATTAACTGTGTGACCTTTTACAAGTTATTTAAACTCCCTGAATCACATTTGCCTCATTGGAAAAATCAAGTTAATTGCATCTACATCATAGGGTTGTTGTGAAAATTGGATGAGTCTTGGTACTTTGATTTCCTGTAGTTGAGTTTCCTGTAGTAATTTAGACCAACTCTCCTGCTGGAAATAACTAAGCATGTTGGATAATTCTCTTTTCATATTCGTAAAAGCATTAAATTGCTGACAGGATGGTAAGAAATTCCAGCCTCAAGTCTAAGAGAAAGCAAGAACACAGAGAAGTAAGTGCAACATCAAAGCCACATTTCCTGTGAGGGCATTTATCCATCTGAATTCTCCAAGCTGCAAAACTGAGCTGTGGTTTCGATGGACTCTGGAAGCAAGAACACAGAAGTCAAGGCTAGGGATTACCAGGGATTCCACAGTCACCTCCTCAAGTCCGTGTGAACCAGAAGTAAACTGGCCCCTCTCACAATACCCCATGGGATGATGGAAAGTGAGGTCTTGGCACCAGTCAGAGTCAGAGAGAAAGACAAGAAAAAACACTGATCTCTAAGGGGTTATAACCATGGGCTAGCATTTTTTTTCAGATTTGGAGCCCAAGTCTGCATCTGTAGTGTGGTTCCAAAGCTCAAGCTAGGTATTTAAAATAGTACTGCATAGAGAGAATGATGAGAAAACGGAAGAGGCACAGAGGTTGGGAGAGCCACTGAGGTAGACACAATTTGTATACCATGTTCCAGCTGCACTGAAATGCTCTCAATCCTTCACATAAACACCCATGCATAACTTCTCATCTTTGTACTAGTTGTTCCTTCCATTATCAACCATATGATCTCTGGAGTCAGATGGCACAGGTTCATATCCTGACTCTGGGTGACTTTGAGTAAGCCACTTAATCTCTCTCGTCATTTTCCTCATCTGAAAAATTGGGGACATACTGCAACTCCAAAATATTTATTTACTCAGACAGGCCTCCTCTCTTATCCTAGAGACCAGAAGGGAAGTTCCTCCTCCCTTTGGAAAACAGGACTCCAGAGTGGGGATTACAATACCTCCTTGTGGTTTGCTGAGAGGATCAAATGAGTTAATATATACAGAAGGCTTAGTAGAATGTCTGGCACATAGGAGGTAATTACAGAGTGATGGTGGTGGTACTGATGATGATGGTGCTGCTGCTGATGATTTTCTCAAATGATCATGTACCCCTTATTTATTTGGCAATTTTTATTAATTGTTTACAACTCAGGTAAAATATGACTGCTTCAGGCTGGGTGTGGTGGCTCACACTTGTAATCCCAGCACTTTGGGAGGCTCAGGTGGGAGGATAACTTGAGGTCAGCAGTTGGAGACCAGCCTGGCCAATGGGGTGAAAACCCATCTTTACTAAAAGTACAGAAATTAGTTAGGTATGGTGGCATGTACCTGTAGTCCCAGCTACTCAGGAGGTTGAGGTGGGAGAATCACTTGAACCTGTGAGGTGGAAGTTGCAGTGAGCTATAATTGCACCACTGCACTCCAGCCTGGGCAACACAGTGAGATCCTGTCTCAAAAAAAAAAAAAAAAACCCTCTTCTGTTAAACCTTCTCTGCTTCTATGTGCCACAAAACTTTGTGTCTCTCCTGGGGCCCTTATCACACTCTAT